>NW_020528677.1:0-223369 GCF_003368295.1 Carassius auratus | reverse complement strand
TGAGAGAAAGATGTGGAACCTCTCCTGATTGCAGATAATGCAATATGTTAATGCTTATTAAAGTTGGGGGGGAAATGACAATTCTGTCATCATTTACTCACCCTAATTCCAAAAGCGTATGACTTTCTTCTGTGAAACACAAAAAACCATCCTGTTTCTTTACATAAAACAGACTTAAGGGATAGTTCACCCATAAATGAATTCTATAAAACTGTGATCATTTACTCATGTTGCGCAAGACTTTCTTCTTCAGAACATACACACACAAATAAAGAAATTTCAAAGAACCATTCATTGATGTTGTAAGAACAAAAACATTTCTCAAATTGTCTTTTTTATTTTCCACAGAAGAAAAATGTGATTACAGGTTTTGGAATTTACACGAGGGTGAGTAAGTGATGAAAGACTTGTTTTGCAAAGTCTACTTTAGAACTACTTTTTTCTTGTTTTCTTTCTCCTTTTTTCTTTATTTTCTATCACCCAGATCATCACCTGCGATTTTGTACTAAACTTTTCCTTTTCAGTTCATGTGAAAAAAAAAAGAATTGTTTGAGGATGAGTAATTAACAGATTGTTTAGATGAACTAGTCATTTCAGAAATTTCAGTGAATACTTTAAGGGATGTTGATCATTTTACACTAGGTATGAAATGTATTAGCCAGCTGCATCATGTTGGCTGTGAGGTGTCTCTACAGTCCAAAACTAGGGGTGATTCTCACACTCTCTTAGTTTTAATCTACTTGTCTGGTAAATCCCAAAATGGAGAGATAGATAGGAGTGTTTCTACAAAACAAACAGCAAGAGGGTGAGAATGAACTTTGCGCCAGAAATCGTTTTTCCAGATTTGTCTTTGCAATTGGCAATTAATCCCTGGAAGTAAAAAAAAAGTAGTTTAGAGGCCAGATGAATGGAGCTGTCAGTCTCAGAGCAGGTGTTGTGTGTCTGCATGCGAGCTTGCCATCTTTCAGCTGCGCTAAAATCTCAGAAGTAACATCTTTGGTTCTGCTTTTTTGTCTCTCCTCGTTGCTTGCGTTTCCCACACCAGGTTGTTGCTTTTGATTCATCCTTAATCCCCTCACATTCAAAGATTAGTGAAAAACATCTTCTTTGTGATTCTTTAAATGCTCACATACTGAAAGGGCCTTAAGCTCACAGCTATATCCTTTGCTTATAGATATGCATGCGGTGAATGGATGTGTTGTGCACAGAGGGATTTTTCTGCATCGCTGCCTGTGTTTTTGTTCTTCGGTATTGTGAAGAAACAGTGGTATGTTCTGTGCGTGTGTGTGTGTGGACAAGAAAGGGGTCCCGTCAGGCCTGCTGTGTTATGCCAGGCAGTTCTGTACTTTGTAGGACACTTGGGATGCAGAATAAGATGTTATTTTTCTTATTTTGCAGTGTGTTGGTTTTTCTTGCATATGTGGCGGAGTAGAGACCTCCACTATATTGTGGTGTGCAGGGATGATCTAATGCATAATTCTGTATCAGGGTACACCAAGGTGTGCTTCAAGATGCAGTCGAATTTGCTGTTCTTTTTTCTTGATAGGTTTGCAATGCTTTTGTCCCGTAGGAGAGAAATAAGTCTATTTGTTGTTTCAATTGTTTCTTCTAGACAGTAATGAGAAAAAATGGAATGCAAATGAAGATTTCTGCTTAAGTCTGCTGCTTACATTTACTCCGAACAAAAGACTCGAGTAACATCACATTTGAATTTTTAAAGAGAACTCAACAAATGATGTTTCAATTTGACAGAGATTTCAGTATGAACTCCAAACGTATCATCATCAAAGTTTTCCGAGACTGTATTATTTGAGCTGTACAGTATTATTCTGTTGCGAAGGGACTACTTGAATCATTTTTGTAGCATTAAATTAAAATGGGCAGCGGATTTATAGTTCCAAGCATGCTTTGCATAGAACTGTATCAAGGATGTAAATTAGGGATGGGAATTGTCTCGACTTCCCGATTCAATATTACAACAATATTTTTGTTGGTGTTATTTTTTTAGCCTTTTTCTCAGGGATGTTCTAGGGCCTGTGGTAATGCGCTATGCGCCTCTGTGACGTTACAGTACGTGTTTTACTGTTGTGTGGTTTCATTTTTTCCTCATTTTTCTTTTTCTTGTGTTGTGGTTCGACTCTGTGAGACTACAGGGGAGAGAGTTGCATGAAGGGTGGTCAGCAGGAGAGCAGTAGCCTGTCATCTTAATGGACTAAAACTGTCAACACTAATGACCCAAGAAACAAACCAAAAGACTCCTCTATACACAAGTAAACACACACATACAGTCACATGCATATAAGCATGCACGCACACAAATCTCTGTCTTCCTATCCAAGGATACGCTAATCTTGTTAAAAGGATCAACTGTTTTGTCTTCATGACTTTATCTGGATATTTTCCCTCCTGAGAACATAGTGGTTTTGTCTGGAGTACAGTCCCTGTGACGTACATAATGACCTTCACTCTCATCCATATGGCCTGAGGTCACTAATTTTACCGTAAGATGGTCACAACCGAAAATAAGTGCTTAAAGTCTGATTAAAAAGATACTTTTTAGCACAAGTGACTGATCTAAACCTGTACATGGTTTCCATTCTTCTGTTTGAATAGGGAACCCCACTGCAGATTTGACCATCTGTCAATCAATGGGGTTTCCAAGCTGTCTACTTTGGACTTGGCCCTTTCAGTTATTGTAGTCCTAGTGTGTGGGTGAGGGTTTGTTTTGGTGTAGTTTCTATGTGAGTTACGAGAGCCTAATGTCTGTGTAGGTGAGTCACTGACAGATAAATGACCCACCAGCCACAGTCATTTAGTTATCCATGAACTAAAACCAGTTCAATGCTAGCTTACTGTATAGAGTATGTTTGATCTTTAAACAAAGTTTGAAATGCAAAACTTTAAGTCGCAATAATAGAAGAGGTGCTTGAGATACAACACAGGATGTTAAGATTTTTATGACAGAAACAAGACTCACAGACTTAAATATGGCGTCAACTGGGTCCATTAAGTAATTTATTTCTTTTGTGGCTTATTCTGCTTCTAACAGATTTCAGATTATGTTGTCCTCTATTGCCCATGTAATGTGCTCATAATTTAATAATATCTATTTTTAATGCATTATTGGATCTGAGTTTGAAATGCTGTAAGCATTTTGATAAAATGACTAGTTATTAACACTGGTTATTATCTTATTCAGTCATATTTAATATGTGACCCTGTCTGTGAAATCCAGACTAAAGTCTCAAAATCTAATTATAAGATAACAATCATCAAAGTTTGATTTCAACCATTAATTCCACTAAGATTTCAATCTTTGACATGGCCTTACTCAGTCAATATTAAAGATATAAAGGTTACATTTTCACAGAATGTTCTTTACATCTTTATGGAGATTGATTTTATGTAGAAAACAAATGACTTTAGACAGGGTCACAAATATTATTGTCCTTTAACAATATAGTGAATTTCTATTCCTTATTCTAGGGATGTTAGGATGCGTGTTATAGGATAAAAGCAGACCACCCACGTCTGAATCTTTTGTTTTAGGTAATCGTACCGATGTAATGCTTTGGAGTGAACCTGTTTGATCTTGTTCTTAACTAATCTTCTGAACAGACATACAGGAAATAGGCAACTCTTTTCCTCTCGTCTCTCCTTCCTTCTTTAGATATGTTTCATTGCACTTAGTAGAGCAGTTCTGTGCTCATAAAATCTGATATCTATTATTCACATCGTCCTCTATCACTAATGCTCCAACATTTTATGCCCCCATGAAGTCATGCTAAGTGACAGAGATTCATCTAATCCAGATCCATCTGTTTTTTTCTCATTCCTTTGTCAACATCTTGCATTGACCGTATTAATCAAATATGTTTATGTAAAGCAAAGCAGCTTACTGTGATTTTGCCAAGTAGGACATGTTTCTAGATCAACATCCTTGGTTTGGGCACAACATTATTTTCAGCCAATCAGATTTTATGGTTTGGGGTAGACCCAAGGCTTGAACAACATCCATATCAACCTTCATGTTATCCATCTGATTTAGGGATGGGGTTTAGTAAAGTAAATTTCACCACACTGACTTGTACTGTAAGAACAGGGAGAGTTTTATCATTATATTTAAGGCTTGCATTACATGGCAGAACTGCCAACAAGTCCCAGAACAGGTCACATGCTGCATTTATGATTTGATACAATAAATTCAGCATCATGTGTGAAGTACACAACATATTAGCCCTATTAACTCACTCATCCATTCACCCATCTGTGACTCCCATGGCCCCACAACCTTCCTGAAACCACCGACTCACATACACAAACATACACATGACAAACATACACTGGGTCTATTTTCTCATAGAACAAAACTTGCAAAATAATCCACATGTCTATTACTTAATTAAACAGTGTCATTATATTGAATGGATTGATAAATCTTCTGCCTTTTAGGGGTATAGAAAGTAGCACTTTTCATTTAAATCTACAGTAGCTTCAGTACACTCTTAAAATTAAGGTTTCTTTATTGGAATATGTAGTTTACTGAAGAATCTTTAACATCAAAGAAAACTTTCCATTGCACAAAAGGTTTTTTGATGGTGAAAAAAAAAAAGCATTCACTCTGGAAGAACAATTATTCTTTTTAATAACTTTTCACTGAAAGGTTCTTTGGAGACCCAACATGTTGTTTTCACTTTACCAGGGTATTTGAAGCTATAGACATTTGTTAAAGTAGTTTCATAAGCATTTACTTGATAATTTGATGAGAGACAAAATAAACACCTGTGTATGTACGGTTTATAACAATAAAGACCTGCATCAATCATCTTGAAAGTGAATGTATTCTAAAAATCTAAATAAATAAGTTTTGATCTTAGTCATACCTGGTTTGCAGGAGACATGGGTCTCTGAAGTTATAGTACCTCTTCTAAGAACAATATCAAACAGTTTATCAAAACAGTTTCTTTGTCTCTGTGAAGGTTCTTTATTGGCATCTATGGTTACATAAAGAGCCTTTCTATTCCACAAAAGGTTTATTGTAGTGGTTATTTTATGGCATTGCTGCTAAAGCTTTCTTTGGAACCTTTATTTCAAGAGTGCACAGTTAAGAAGTGGGTTCACTTTTTAAAGCATGTTTAAAATCTGACATGCTGTATGCAACCATACACATGAGACATTTTAAGCACAGTTCAAAGTGCTGGCTAAAATTCAAGATTTGCTGAGGAACACAGAATGTGGTTAATTCTACAGAGTTTCACTGACCAAACACTCCGGTCAGCCGGGGCAATGACACTAAGAAGTGAAACAGTGATAGAACAGGACAAGAGCTTACCTCAGCTTTGTCTCCTTCAGTCAGTTTCTCTCATAAAATGTGTCTGAGTCTTACGTCCTGATGTTTTCGGGACTTTCATCCTTCTCTATTCCATCCTTCAGAGCACTTCAGTCACTTTCCAGCCTCTTTTTTTTCTTTTCTCTTATTCTATTCTTGCTGGCCCTTCTCTCCTTCTCCTGTTCTCTGTAACGGCAGTTTTAAAGTTGAGGTGGCGTAGCTCCTTCTCTAGACTCTAGGCAGGAAAAAAAAAGTGAAAATAAGACTCAAGGTCGTAAAAAGGTTCTGTGAGTGTGTGAGAGAGGGAAGTGAATGAATTAGAAAGTGTGTCTACATGCTGTGTGTGTCTGTCAAATATGTGTGGATGGAGTGTGTGTATGAGTGAATGAGCAACAGAGAGAGAGAGAGAGAGAGAGAGAGAGAGAGCACAAACACATTGCCCCTGAGGGAAATTCCTCCCTCCCTCGTTCTCTCTCTCTCTCTCTCTCTCTCTCTCTCTCTCTCTCTTTCTCTGTTTCTAACCCCCCTCCTATCATCTGTACTATCACTCTGCCTCTTCCCTCAGCCCGTCTCTCTCTTTCTTTTCTCCATATCGTTTGATTTGCGTCTCATTGCCTTCTCTTATCCAAATACAGGAACTTATTCTTCACTTTGTCTCCAAATGTCATTTTTTTTCCTCCTCATATCCCACATTCAGAACAGCCTGTTTCTTTTCCAGCTCTCTGTTTTTCTGTTCAAGGTCTTTGGAATGTATTTGCCCCAGAAAATCCCCAAAATCATGAATAACTTACAGGGTGCTGGCTCACAAACACACAGGGCACAAATAGATGGGCAGCACGTATAGCTCTAGTTTCTGTTAATCTCCAAATGCGCAGCACACATTCACTGTTTGACGGTACATTACCCACGCTGGAATAATAATCATGTGCAATGCAGAAAGTACATTTGGAATTTTTCTTTATTTTTATTTTTTGGCTTTCTCTCTGTACTTCATGACTTGTGTGGTGAATAAAACATGAAAGGATTTTTGACTGTTCTCCTATGAGCTAGTGCAGCAGAAATATTTTGGTGGAACGTGGATACTTTCATCATGTGAGCTTTAACTATTTAACTGTGAGCTTTAACTAGAATTAACTATTTACATTCGTTTCTGTGACTGGTCATCATCTCTTGTAATTATTCACTTATTTTTGGTTACTGTTTTTTTTTTTTTTGGTTATCACTTTTTGGCTACCTTAGTTAATCAAGGGGGAGCAGAAGCTGTGTATATATAGTATACACATTTTTTATCTCCTACTTCATTAGTAATAGTAAAGGGTTAATTGAGATTCTATGTGATGCTAAGAGTTCAGAATGAACATGAATATGAATCTAAATCTTGAAATTCTTTCTTTGAAATTACTGCAGTACCTCCATTCCCGGGTCTGACTACACCTTCCTCCACTTCCGCTGAGGTCTCAGTCGGATTATGGATTACTGCGGAGTCTTATTATCTCTCCCACCCATATGAGCAGTAATGTAGTGTGAAGGGAAGGGGTTGAGAGTTTAAATGAAGACCTCCTGCTGGTTAAGATCTCAGAACACACACCCCTTCCTCGCTCACTCGCCACATTTGGGTTCTTGAATCTCTGCTTCCTGCTTCCAGACCTGGGGGGGGGGGGGGTAGTTAGGGGAGAAAAAAACGGTGCCCTGTGATGTCGCACCATGAGGGGGGTGAGTTTGCCTCCCATTTTCCTGACATCCAGGAGCTCCTCAAACCCCCAGCCTTGTTAGTGAGCATGTCTGATTTGGCCCTTTCACTCTGTGTCTCACACTTTTTTTTTTTTTTTGCACTTTCAGTGTCGCTCTATAGAACCTACCGTCAGCTGTGATCACAGTCGTCTTTCATATTTTTTTCCCAGTTCCTACAACCTTTTTATCTGTCTTTCTCTCTATACGTACAGGGAGCACTCTGTTGATTTCTTTCTCCATCTCTGGCATCATGATCTTCATCCTTGTTGCTTCCCCCTTTCAGAGAGATGCTCATCTCCCATGGATTCTGAGTTCCTTTCCTCTTTCTTCATTAAAGTTTCTTTATGGTTCTCCTCCGTATAGGCTGGTTTTGGAGGAATCGGAGGGGGGTCAGACCACAGACTCATAGAGGGTGGCTGTTCTTTCAAATAGAGCGATCGTTTGTGGAGTTTCACAATGCTCCTCTTATGAATCTTTTGCACGTCCATCTTTGCCTGGCTGTCTGAAGACTTCAGTGAGTCCTGAAAATAGCATTACACGGCTGTCAGCTCAATTTTCACTCTATTTTGTCTGTTTTATTCTGTTCATTCAGTTCTCCTGATCATCCATATACATTTATGCAGTATATTATCATTTTTTTATATTCAGAATGTCTTTTATTTGGCCAATACAATGGTGATAGCAGAGCGCAAGTCTTAATTTTTGAAAGTCTTAATTTTGTACATTTTGTGGCACATGAGTAAACACGGAACACAATTTAAGAGACAGTATTTTGGATGAAACCGGTAAGCTTGAGACTGTACCATAGACTGGCAAATAAATAAAAGTGTCAAGGTCCAGGAAAGTATGAAAAGAATAGTCCATCTGCCATCAGTGATTCAACCGTAACATTATGAAGCGACGAGAATACTTTTTGTACACAAAGAAAACAAAAATAACGACTTTATTCAACGATTCCTCTCCTCTATGTCTCTCCAAATTAGCTTGTATAACGTTACGATTGATCCATTGATGGCAGATGGATTATTCTGATGATGCTTTTCACACTTTCCTGGACCTCGACACTGTTATTTATTTGCCAGTTTATGGGACAGTCTCAAGTCTACCGGTTTTCATCCCAAATATCTTATAGATTATATGATGAAACTTTTACGGGTTTGGAACAACATGGGGGTAACTTTGCGGTGGAGTTACCCTTTAATATGCATCAATGTAATTTCAGGGTCCCAGACAGTGTAGGAGTATCAACATCAGGTGGACTGTAAAAGTATGGAATTAATAATGCAAGTCAGGATAAAACATCCAGACAACATGTCTTTTTTAATGCCCACATAACCAAGAAATGTACTTCAAGTTCACCATTCAGACATAGATCAATCCTCTAAAATCCATGTACATTAGAACACAGTATAACAGCCATTCTTTATATACAGTACATACTGGAAATTAAATGGAAATGTGATTGCATCCAGCTTGTAGCTTTAAAGCTTTTAAGAGCAGATACATAGGGATATATTCTTGATGGAGTTATATAGATGCTGTTTGTTTTCCTTAAAGGCATTGTGTGTTTACAGTAAATTATGTAGATATTAGGGTGGCATGCAAATAAAAAATAAATTAAGAAAGAGAAATCACATTTTTACACATTAAGCATCTTTTGTATAAATAAACATTGACTGTGTTTTGAAATTCTCAGTGTCATTGTGATTGTATGATTAATGGGTAAAGTGTTGTTGAGCGGTGTAGTGCTATAGCAGCACTTTGAAATGTATGCTTCCTTTCAGTGTCAACATGAATTTATGGCATAAGCTGCAAAAGGGCACAGTTTAAAGGTATCTCTTTGTTCTGGCATTGTAATGATATATACATTATACTGTACATAGCAAATCACTTTGAGATTTCTAGTATCTGCTTGATTTAAAAAGGATGTGCTGCTCTTTTACAGCCTGCAGTATGTGCATTAGCAGGATAGTCGTAAAATCTATGCTTACAATGCACTGCTGACCAAATGTGCAGGGCAACAATAAGAAAATACTCAATGTGGTACGGTTTACTTTCCTCTGAGACAGTGGGCCTCATAAATAATATGACTGAACATACTTGCAAACGTGCTTCAATTTCTTTTTCAAAGGAAGTATCAGGAATGGGAAAATAATGTCTAGATCGCTGACTCAGTATAAGGATCATTTCTGCTCACACTAGTACACTTATTGTTCTAAAGGGACCAATGGGTGCCAGTAATGTAATATTAGCATAATATACAAAAATGTGGTATTATGAGACTTTCTAAAAGGATTTGTGAAAAATGTTGTAAAACGTAAAAGCCATTGTTCCTCAAATAACCTCCCAGCATTTGCCTAATTCTTTCAGAGGTTGTAAACAGCAAACATTAAAATATGCAGCTATTTATTGTGATTTTATGGCAACTAAAAGATTGTTCTTGTGAGTTAAAATCAACACTTTAGTAAAACATTTAGTTTAATTAGGTTCTGCAAATTACATCCGGTTCCATTAAAGGGATAGTTCACCCAACATTGGAAAGTTGAGAATTTACTCACCCCTGCAGGTCAGATGAGTTTGTTTCTTTATCAGAACGGATTCTGAGAAATGTAGCTTTACATCACCTGGTCACCAATGGATCCTTGCAGTGAATGGGTGCCGTCCGAATGAGGCTCAAAACAGGTGATAAAAGAATCACAATATCCCACAAGTCCATAATAATACACATGACTCCAGTCCATCAATTAATACCTTATGAAGCAAAAGCTGTGTCTTTGTCAATAATTTTCAATTTTAAATATATGTGAATATATGTAAATATATTCTTTCTACATAAAAAGTATTAAACATTACACGGTTTACCTGATGCAATTAACAAAGCACTTATACTGACTATGGAAAGCAGACAGTGAACAATTTGATTTAAAAGAGGTGTCTGTTTTCTTTTGATCGTAGCAGCGGTAATTCATCAAAAGATGGAGAAGAGTTTCATGACCAGGCACACTTCCTAATTCACTTCAGATGTCTGGCTGGGGCACTGATGCTGTACAGTCCCTCCAAACTATTCCAGATCAGGATAGTATGCCGCATCCTCCACAAAACCTCCCAAAAACTCTTATAAATGTCCTCCAAGACTGGGAAGTGACCACCAATTGTGTTCAGCACTGATTTTATAACTGGTGCAATGTAATTCTTAGTGCATTCTCCTCTAATATGTTCTTTCCTGCATGTTTTGTATTTTTGCGCAGTTTCCCTTAGGGATTGCTAAATTAAATCTCTCTATGTCTATAGCTACCTTGAGGTTTTAATTATCATTTCATTCTAGTTTGCATGTTTTAGCATCCAAATATAATTGAGTTTTCATTAAATATATTTACAGTGAGGAAGACTCCAGGAGTGTTTGTAAACCTAAAACAATCTCTTCTCTGGAGAACGGCACACTGAGCTTGTTATTGCATCAAGTTGCAGGCAAATGCCAGGATTGGTCCTCAGATGAACAGGCCCCAGGGCAATCAGTGGACAATAAGCTAATAGGAAGCTAATAGCGCTAGGCTAATAGTTTCTGCCAGAAGACATCTGATAACAAGGGGTTTATTTACAGTTACATTAGTTAAAATTTGGAAGTTGTGTTGTAGTGTAGGGTTTCCTGTCTACACTAGACACATGCAGCTATCACGAATAGAACTTTATGCTAGTAAAGAAATAAACAGGTTGTGCTGAGAGAAAGGGGCAGACTTACACACCTGTGTGCAGGTGTGACTAATTACCTTGTTTGTGTGAGAGTCTGTGGTTTCTTTCTCAGAAGGAAAAAAAAGCCATTTGGATGGAGAGAAGTGCGTGTTCTGCTACTCTGTCACTAGGGCCAGTACGAGGGGCACTGCAGGGGCGCTGGACAATTACCACAAGTCACACAGCATCACCTCAATCAGATGTGCCCTGGAGCAGCGCATTTTCCTGTGGCTATATTTCTGGGATGGTGCAATAAAAGGTGATACATGCAACATCCTATCAATGACATTTCTGCCAGATGCATAGACATGTTCTGAAAGTAAAAGCATTAACAAAGGAGTACTAAAATGTACCATGGTTATTCCATGTTTTTGGACATGGTACAAGTGGTCATGCCAAAATTGTATGGATGTGTTTAATGGTAGCACAATGATATTGTTTAAATTAACATATGAATGCAAATTACCTTATATGCTAATCGTTCAGTACCATGGCTTGTTGTCACAGTTATTACAATGATTATATATGAGTAAACTGTGAATAGTTTGTTACATAATTGTTGTAATTTTTTTACACTTCATTGTCTGTGATTTCTGTTTGCCAAAACAATGGTTTTTAATAATATTAGGTTTAATGCATTTCACAACTTTTAAGTATGAACCTGTATAGAATCTTAATTTGAATTAATGAATTAATTAATCCTATATTCACTGTGGTAAGACAATCATGATTTTTAATAGTATTTATATACCACTACAGTTTGCATATATATATATATATATATATATATATATATATATATATATATATATATATATATATATATATATATATATATATATATATATATATATATATATATATTTTTTTTTTTTTTTTTTTTTTTTTTTTTCAATTCTTATTTTAATTTTATTTTTTGTACTTTTGTTATGTGCTTGTTTAATTTTAATTAATTAGTTTATTTTATTTTTTCTATTTCTATTTAATTTTTTTATTTTTTGTTGTTTTTATTTTTATTTTTTTAGTACTTAAACTAGTAATTTTTTATTTAAGTTAGTCACCAGGGAAACGTATCTCATTTTCTGTTTAAGTGTTTTGCGTTTACATTTCATCTAATATTTATTTCAATTAAAGAAAAATATTTTTTAAAGTAGTTTTAGTTTTAGTTAACAGTAACAACACTGGTGACAACAAACTATAGCAATGTCACAGTAACTTGGTAAGGAAGAAAGAGAAAGTGGGAGTATTTGTGCATGTGCAGGAAAAAGAAAGCATGTGAGAGGAATAATGAAAGAGAGAGAATTGTCAAGAGCATCATTGTGTAATGCTAATGGGAACCATTCCCCTTACAGCTGATATCTAATGAGTTTTCATCAATCATCTCCCTTATTGTTTCATTTAGGAGATTTGATAAAGAGCTTGTTTTTGTTTTTTTCAGACATTTCAATCCTCCTATGTTTCTCTGGTTTCTTTAGAGCTTCACACTGAAGCCTCTAGACCTCTCATGGACGTCATTTTGGAGCCCCTACAAGGACACGGCCCCACACTGGAACAGGTCTACTGGGGAAATGTGTGAATGTGTGTGTGTAATGGAAAAGGTGGGACTAGATCCATCATACTACAATACGCTTAGAAGGTGCAGGTGTTCATTGTGTGTGTGTGTGTGTTTTTGTGTATGTGTATTTATGAGACATTTCAATATTATACATATTGCACACTGAATGTCCATTTTCCATGAAGTGTTGGATCTTTTTTTTTCCTGAGATGAAGCTACACAACTGCTCAAAACTGTTGTTGTAGCAAAAATATGCTAATGCAATCCCCAAGTCACCAAATCATAAATTCTCTCTCCCAACCATCAAAGGTTTTCAGAAATCCCTGGCAACCACATAAACAACCCACAGCTTGTGTGGCGGTGTGTGGTTGTGCATGTGTATAATAAAGACAGACAGTCGAAGAGAGAGAGAGAGAGTCTGGTTTCAATAAGGGAACATAAGCAAGTGTCACATACACCACCCTTCCCTTGAAGATTAGCTTGGGGAGGGGGATTTGGGGGGGGGGGGGTGTAAACCATGCAATCATTTTTTTAACATGAGACTTTACATGGATGCAAAGAGAGAGAAAGAGAAACCCAGATTCAGAATGAGACAGATGCTATGACCGACCTATGAATCCCTTTATTAATGACACTCACAGTACATTCCTAGTTATGTGCTGTAGCTTGTAATGAACCAAAAGGGTGAATGTTTTGAGAAACAGAATTTATTGATGCTACATGTAGCTCAGAAATACTAAAATTTGGCATATAACTTCTATTGCATTGCTTGAACTGTGGACATGAATAATAGCTCAAAATGTATGACTTGAGGAGAGGTGCATTATCATTAAGCATTTTAAGTTGACTAACTATCACTAACTATTCTAAGAATTCAAAATGACAGTTTTTACCTGTCTGATTTTGAGGGGGTGGGGGGGGGGGGGTTACCTGGCAGTTGTTGTTATGGTTAACCACAACTGAAACTATTAAAATTATTTTTTTTGATTGAAATTAAATGTAAGCATTAAAAGAAAAACAACAGAAATCAGCAAATGTTGCTTTGGCAACTTACTGAAATAAAAGAGTTTAAGTTGATAATAAAATAATAAAAATGAAATAAAGCTAAATAGAAATATTAGTAAAATGATGAAAAAATTCAAAACATAAAAACAAATTATAGTTCAAAATTCTAGAAAATTCATCTAGAACACGCTAACAAACATATAGCATGTTCTTACAATGCCTGAGAATATTAGCATTTAACATTCTTGACCTTGAATCGGTCTTGCATGAACTAACCAAGAATCTGTATACAGGTGCCAATGTCCTCTGGAGGAGAGAAAGAGTGAGAACACTACAGTACTGTACCGTTTAAGTGCCCACTTTTAGAACAATATTTGTCCTTGGCCTAGATGTGCCATTACTCAAATCTCCCCACAGGTGAAACCATACAGTACATCCATGTAATGCAAAACTCTCAAATGTCACAGTCTAGCGATCTAGGGCATTCAAGCTAAGTCAAAGTGTTTATTTGGTCACCAAAGTCCCTTTCAAGGAAAGTCAGTTCACTTGGCAGCCATATTTTCAACACCTCCAAGCAGCTACCTACAGTATACTGAATGAGGAAATACCAAAAACTGCTTGCCAAAACCCACATTTTAGTAACAAAGCAACAAAAGTTCATATAAATTTTGTTGTTTTTTAATGCTCAAATTGCATAAAAAAATATATATATTTCAGGCTGAAGCAGCCATGTCCACTAACAAGTGCATATCTCACAACACTGTTTCTGTGGGAACCGGAGCCTAAAAGCAGCTGATGACTTTACCAACTGACAATTTTTTTGGAAAGCGGGACTTATTCCACAATAGTTTGCATTGCATTTTCTCTAGTTCATAGTTAAATGACTGAAACATCTATAATCTTTGTGCTGGGTTTCAACACTGTGGAAGTGTACTGATCTGACACTCAAAAATGACTTTGTTGTGCCCTAATATAATGTAAGTGTTTTAATCATATTACATAATGCTACAGTAGCAAAACCAGTTAATTCGATTTTTTACCTAATGGCATCCAGATAATTTTTTCCATCTTATTTGTTTAATTTGCATTACATTATTTGGATTTTCATGTACCAGCCAGTAAGATTTAATATTCAAAATGATTGAATGTATATTGGAATTTCAGCATTTATTTTTCCTTGTCAATCTTTGCTTGTTTTTAGCATAAAATCACTTTTCTCACGTGCCTCACTCTCAGGCAGGAGTATATGGTGGGCATTTTCTTAATATTCAGTCATGAAACAAAGGTGTCTACCTCACTTTCCCTAAACCATTACCCTGCAGTGAGTCACTGTTGCACCTGAGAGAAACTGCCATTATTTGTCTATTATTTTGATTTTCAAAAACGTCACTACTATTTGGAATCTGCCTTTTTATTTAGCTAGTGAACAAGCACATTACTAATATACTGCCAATACATAGCTCATCTGGCATGTGTTGTTGACTAATAATAGTAACAGGCATTTTACTCTCCTAAAACTCTTTTAGGGTTTATTTAGGGTAGAAGCTCTCAGTTGAACTATTAGACCGGTGAGGTCCCCTGTTCTGCTAGAGTAAAGAGTGAGTTCAGAGAATACTGGTTTTCATCCAGACTGGAGTCTTTTGGGATTGAGCTTGGAGCCGTTGTCAGGCACCCCAGTCAGCAGGGAGTCTGTCTCTGTCACCGCATGTACATGTGGAGCAGGAGCCTTTTGACAATGTTGTTTGAATAATTGTGTTTGATTATGCTTGTGTGCACATCTGTCTTCTTGGCTGGTGCTTTCTTAAAGTATTTTCTGTGCAGTTATATGTGAGTTAACTGAAAGTGCATGTCATTGTGTGTGTGTCTTTGTGCATTTATTGTGTGTTTGTGTCTGTTTTTCCAGTTCATAACTGTCAGGTCCTGGATGGTGGCCTGTTCCCTCGTGGTAAAAGCCGTTGTTTGCTTGATGCATCTGTCGTTCTGTACAGTATGTCTCTCCTGACAACTCTCGCAACACGATACCTCTCTGTTAACTTCACCTCAGCTTTAAACAAACAGTGCAGCTTCAGAGTGACAGCTTCTCTCCTATATATGGTCAAAGACCTTTATTTCATCCGACGTCATAGCGTCATGTGGTCCTCACTTTTCGCCCTGGCCGATTTTGTTTCCATCGCTTGCTGCATGGAGATATATATGTGTGTGTGTTTGTGTGTGTGTGTTTGTGTCAGTAAGATATTTTAATACTTCAATTTAGTGAGGATGCATTACATTGCTCAAAAGTGATAGTGGAGTTTCTGTTCTGTTGAGAACACTCAACAGTTTCAGAGTTTCTGTTCTGTTGAGTTTTTTTTCTACTCCTCAAATAATCCTGAAAAAATGCATCATGTTTTCCACAAATATTTTAAGCAGAAAAACTTTTTTCAACATTGATAATAATAATGTTTCTGAGTCCAAGACTAACTTTCTAAATGATCCTAGGGCATCAAATCAGCATTTTAGAATGATTTCAGAAGGATCAGGTGACATTGATTACTGAAATAATGGCTGCTGGAGATTAATAAAACAATAAATAATAATAATTAAGAATTAATTACATATTAAAATATATTTAAATGAAAAAAACAGTTATTTATGTTTTACAAAATATTTCACATTACTGTTTTACTGCAGTTTTGACCAAATGAGTCTTGGTGAGAATATATAAATAAAAAATGTTACCGATCACAAACATTTGAACGTTAGTGTAGTTCAACATTTCATGACAAGCTGCACCTGCACCTTCCTCAGAACTGTCCCCACCATCTTTTTAAAAAAGAAGACACACTATAGTATAGTGAAGTGGTTTCTTAGTCACATAGTGTATACATGAAGATTAGTTTTCTTGACTAGAGTGCTTTAATCATTTTATAAAAGCATAATCACTTCAATTCACAGTTAAGGCTACTAAAATGCTATGAGAACACTCTCATCCCAAAAGCAGCATTATTGCCTGGTGTTACTGCAGAAAACTTGTGGTGGCCTTTGTTTAAAACTCCCTTTGTACCTAAATGCACACTACTCAATTATTCAGTTACATTTGAGAGATTTGATGGTCTGATGTGAAGTGGCTTTTCATTGCAATTTTTTCCTTTTTCTTGGAATCGTATGAATAGTTTTGCATATTTGCTGTATTATTTACCATACGGCAAAGTATTATTTATAAATACTGTAATAATGCTGCCTATAAGACACCTTGTTTTAGTCAAAGTTGCGTTGGGCTAAATAAGTAGTTTTTTAGACTACTTGTATTTTTTATATTTAATTGCAGTGGGGTTTTTAGGTAGAAGGTGAGTATTAAAAATCAGATGAAACTGATGAAATCCATGCATGTTAAGGATGCTGACTTAGAAGGTAGCTGTCTATGAAGACAGTAGTAAACAAGGTTTTTGTTTTGTTTTTTGCAACAATGAAAATTATTTTAGTGCTGATATAAAAATGATGAGATAATGAAGAGAGTAATGAGTATGCAAGTCAATTGCTTGTTCCTTTTAAGGAAATTACCTAGTATACAATGATTTACCATTGTTTAAAGATTCAGGAGTAATGGCCAAGGTATTACAGTACACCATTTATTTTTATAATGGCAGTAAATCATGGCATTTATGCTGGAGTCCTCCTCTTCTCTCTGTAAAGTGTGTGTGGAGAGGACAGCACGGAGTCAAAAGCTTCACTCTGAGATAGCAGTTGGGAGGTTAAGTGCTGTAATAAAACTACAAAGGACAATGTGGTCACTCACCACAATGTGGTGCTGCCAGGCTTGAGCGTTTGGTATTGGGTGTATAATTACAAAGAAGAAAGACAACTCAAGACTCTTATTAGCCAAATGTTTAAAGTAGAAGTACAGCCCACTGTGTAAGCTGTAAGGTATATATTTATGCTTGATGGTGTGATTTTGTGTGTGTGCATAACTGAATGTATTAAGCAGGTGAATTTTACAGTGTAGCCTTCAGCCCTCTTGACCTCATGAATATTGCATCAGTGGACTGAGGGCATGCAGAAGCGTGGATGAAATATTTACTGCTGTACCACCTCCACCTCCATTCTTGTTTTAGGCAAGTGTTTGTTCTAACTATGATGAACCACTGTGTAAATAACTGGCCTTTATGTGCACATTAACCCTTAAAGGCATGTGTGTTTTACACATTATTAATACTCACATTTTACCTCACATTTACAAATTGCCCAGATGCAAAAATGTCAAGCATTTTAGTCAAGAAAATAATAATATTGAATATATTTTGTTATATTCTGGTATTTTATTTGTCACTTATCATATAGAAATTATGAACAGGATTCATTACTTGTGTAGTGCATTTATATTTTAAAACACAACAACATATAGGCCTATCCACCTTATTTTGCAACGTTTCCAGCTGTTTTGTGAATGTGCGAGACTTCATCAGCTACTATAGGGAAATGACAAGTTCATAAAAAAGACAATACATTAAAATAATACAGTAAAAAAAAAAAAAAAAAAAAAAATCATGATCAATGTTTTTTTCTCTCTCTCTTAGACACTTAATCACAGAAGAAGTGGTAGGGCCCAAAAATAAATAAAATGATGAGGTAGAGGGTGGAATGAGATTCTGAGTCACTAAAGGGTTTTTAGTGCAGTTTCTAATACAGTATTTTTGCTTAAATATACTATATTAAGAACTGTACTGATCCAAAATGAAGGAGGTATCATGTAAACACAGTGACAGTGTAGTGTAGGATATAGAAGATTTAAGTTAATTTAAGTTATTTACCCATGTTCGAGGTAAAATAATAATAATAATAATAATAATATTTTTTGTAAAATAATTTTTGTAACTGATCTGAGTAACAAAACTTGTATAACATTTACTTTTGTAGATTCAGTGATGAATTGTATTAATGTTAATCATATTAATTTGAGTAAATATTCTGAAACATATAAACCTTACAATACATTTCACATAACGTTCATATGAACAGTATCTTGAGTCCTCATTCGTCACTGGTCCGTGTAGCCCGGATGTCCACTTTGGCGTTTGGTGACCATGTTGGTGACGCAGTTCTGCCACCTTGAGGTCATAATAGTGATATTGCAGCAACAATTGTGGGGAGACGCGCTAACTGCGTGCACACACTACACACTTTGAAGACGGTGCTGGAAGACAGAGGGCATTTTAGAATATTGAAATTGCATATTATTTCCCCTTCTGAGATTTCTACCATTTGTGTAGTGATGGAGCTGAAGACGGTAACGTTAACCCAGGCGAACGGTTTCTGCATCATACCCGTATTCCCTTTCGAAAGCCAGCAACAGTGTCTCTCTCAATTTTAGCGCGACGCGTCCTGAAATCTTCTAACATTACGCATCGCATGGTAAAAATGTATTTTTCTCTCCTACAGTGCAATCAAATACATGCGACAGACAGATTAGCGCTTTTACCGGTGTCACGAAATGCACGGTCAGCTGATCATTGTTTGACAGCAAGGCTGACATGTAAAGAGACCGAATTTCTATATATCTCTTTATGTGTATAAACAAGCTTTTTATAGAAATTGCAATTGCATCATGCCAGAAAGGATACAGTATATATACTGGGTTTTTAGGGCTTAATCGATTAAGAAACAAAATTACATTGTTCTGTAATGTTGTCTTTGATTAAAAAGGTAGATTGAATTGTTCATAGAATGGAGGTTCCTGAGTAAACCAGAGCTATACACATCCACCACCTCAGCCATGGTGCGAACAGAGCCCCAGGACCCCGACCATGCCTCCACCCATCTGTCCTCCTCAAACCTGAACCCAGATCAGCAGAGTGTGACCCCGATGACCCACACATCAGGAAGCTCAGCAGGTCATCCGTCTTATTCACTGTATTGGGCCCTTCTCAACAAAGCTACCAGGGTAAGCATAATGAAATATTTCACCCTTATCTGTTATTAAATCATTTAGATGTCCCAGATTAATGTGCATTTAAGTAAAAAATTCTCACTATAAATTTAATTTTATTAATTCTTTTTTATGGTAAAATACAATAAAATATATAAAAAATACAAGTAAAAATATATTTAAAATATTGTATTGTTTCTACCAGTGACAGTGTAAGCATCTGTCATTCTGGTTCACTTTTATCATTCATTTAATTGTAATTAAATAAAACAATTCAAGGCGTTCACGACATAAGATACCATAGGAAAAGTTCTGGAAATTAAAAAATACCTCAATTAAAAAGTTGTTACAATCCCACTTCTTTTTCCCCAACAGAGAGAATTTTAATGAGTAAGTGTTGAATATGTGTCATGATTATGGCTTGTATGTGATTGATGGAAAGCTTGGATGTGATTGAAATTTAGTGTTACATTTGCAGTCTGTGTTAATTGTCTCGGTCTCATCTATTATAGAAGCATGAGGCCAACTGTATTGAATTTACTGAAGGATCACAATCTTTTCCTCTCTTTTGTCAGACAAGTCCAGTGTCTGACAAAACTTCTCGGTACAGCCTGGATCCTCAGCTTCTACGCAGTGTGGTAAATCAGCTTGCCCTCTTATTCTCTAATGTTTCTTTCAAAACAGCTCAGGTTTGGTTGCAGTGTTGTGTATGGCTGAGTTGTTTTGTCTCAATGTATGTGTCCTCTGTCTCCAAAATGTTCAGGTCCATATGATTAAAGAAGACAGGATCCAGTGGGAGGGGAAATCTTCAGTTCCCCGTCTCTGCTCAACACAATGCACCCTGGAGGACAGAGGTACTATCACTGCTGCCCAAGGTAGCCATATTACCTTTTGACTTCATAGATTCACATGAAAAATAAATGTGATACACCTGGCTTTTGTATCACAGCAGCTTTTGTTTGTACTTTGTTGTGAATTATTCTGACTTTAACTGACTTTCAGACAATAATGGAGCTAGGCACACAAAGGCAATGATATATTGACAGCTGCTGTTCTTATAATCAGACATCATGATAATCAGCTGTTGTTTTCCAGTCTTATAAATTCAGCACCACATTAATGGCGGAGTCATGCTGACACTAGGACAAACATACATTTCCATTACAGCTTCACTTATCTTTTTTTTTTTAATTATGCTTTTATTAAAGTAATAATGTGTGTTTAGGGGAAAACATATATTATTTATCAGTTATTTAATATAACTATTATTAAGTTAATAATAATTTAGTAATAATTATTTAGTAATCCACGTCCTACACCTATGTCACTTTTATTTGTCTTATTTGCCAGGATGTTGAATTGTGTGGGTGTGAATCATGTTGAGAAATTTTGAGAAATCTCAATCACCTTCACATACTCTTCAGTGCTTTACTAATTATTTTAAAGATGAAATACTATTATACACGTGTTGTTCGAATGTTTTCCACAGCGTGATGTGCCAGTTTGAGGCTGAAGATTGTGTTAAGGGCTTTGCACACTGCGGGGCCTTCATGAGCCCTGCTATGAGCTAGCAGGACTGCAGGCAAAGATTCTACTGTCCTTTCTGCGACAAACTCACAGAATGTAAGTCTTGTTTGGCCTGCAGTCTTTTTTCACATTTCGGTTAAAGATGTTAACTTTCTTTTTCTCATAGTGCCATGGCAGCAGAAAAAAGACCTGAGATCAGTCTTGGCCCATATGATACTGCAATAACAGGAATGGCGTGAATTTGTTTTGAACTTAAATTTTTCTCCTTTTATACTATGTATTGTAATACAAACAACTAATTCAAAGCATGATCATGTTTTGTTTTTATTTTAAAATATACACTACAGTATATATTTATCTGTCCAAAAGAAGTTAAATAAAATGCATCTATCTATAATAAAAAGTGCCTCACATGGTTCCGTAGAGTGAACAAAGGCTTCCTGAATCGATACGTTTTTGTAAGAAAAATAACCATATTTAAAACGTAATAATCAGTTTAATCTAGCTTTTGTTCTCTGTTGTACACGGAAGCAGCTCCAGGCGAAGACATATGAGGTTGGAAAGTGACGAACACAGAATCGCAGGGTGAAGAATAAAAAAACAAAACAATGGTCATGAATTAGTATGAATTATATGAAGTACAAAACAAGGATTTGTAAAGAAGACTGTCAGAGGATTTCGATATAAGCCAAGAGGAGACTGGTTTTCCTTTGCTAAAGTAAGGAAACTTTAGCCCCCTTCACACTGCACGTGGGTCCCGGAAAATTGTCGGGTCGCCTTCTGTGTGAATGCAAACAGGTCCCGGGTTTGATCCCAGCTTGGGGACCTAGTAGCATTGCCGGGTTCAATCCTGGAACGAGTTCTGTGTAAACAAAAGGCAGAAATAATGCCATAAAGGGTGTGTCGTAATGATGACGCATGCTATCGTGCGACTCTTTTAATAGGTGTTTTGAAGGCAGATCAACATTCGCGATGAAAAAAAGATGTGCAAACTGTAATGAAGCAGAGATCAGTTAGCTCATCACTATCCACGCTTAAGCTGAGATCGTTTGCCAGCTTAAGTGAAAGTTAACGTCAACTAGCGTTTTCGACTCGTAGTTTAGAAGATCATAGTGAAGAATTATCGTTATAGCAAGAGGCAAAAGGTTACCAATAGTCCTTTCTTCTTGGGCAGAGTTCTACAGGAAATTTCACTTTTCAACCCTGAATCGGAAGATAGATCCAGCTCACAAGAGCTTCCTGTTTCTGCAGGACTGAAGATTCTTCAGGCAAGAGCCTTAATATGAGTCTTAAACATGCATGTGCTCTTGCTGAAAAATTCAACATGCCTCACCTTGTTTCTGAAAGCACAAATCAGAAAAACTCTGGTTTCTTCATCTCTAGCAAAGTGAAGGTGATTTAGAGAGCATGTATTCTTTTCCACAATATTAGCCATAAAGGTAGTTTTGAGGTTTATATAAAAGTTTCCTCTTGGTTTCATGTTAGTCCATGTTCCAAGGACCAGATTCCTCGATCTCATTGGCTAAAGAGTGTGTCACTCAAGGCTGCAGTGTGCACATCTTTGTGTTCTCCCATCAGGAAGTAGGCGGGGCTTTGCCAGGGCACATCCCCTTTCTCACAGGGGGTGGTGTCATCTGCTATAACAGACTACAGGTAATTAATGCCATCTGCACTCAGTCAACATCAGTAACACCCTCATGTCCTATTACATCAGATGTAGAAAACCTTAGAGCCCAGTTTCTCTAAAACTGCTTCACAGATTTGAAATTTCAAAACAACCCTATGGCTGCCTCGAGAATTAGCCTGGAATATCATAATGGTTGGTACTTGTTAAAAGTCTCTGCTGCTAATACAAGGTTTTTCTAGACATCTTATTAACTGAAAGTGTTACAAAGTTCGCCTTCCTGCTCTATTATCATAGTCGCCCTGAGCAAGCCACTTTATCCAGTGCTGCTTTGAGAGGACTGTTCCTGCATTTAGAGCACTGTAGCAATGGACAAAAAAATATTTTTTCTTTTTCTTTTTCTTCATAAACAAAATAAAAAAAAAAAAATTATTCTGTCCACTTCCCTCTGTGTGAAGAGAACTGGGTTGAGCACTCAGAAGAGGAGTGACAACCATGTTTAATGTAGTGTGAACAAACCTTGTCAATTCATACTGTGTCTTTCTGTGTATTTTTCCTATGCGGTAAGAGATGGAACAGGAATGCTTCCGAGCTGATTTGAGCAGATGTGTGAACATGCAGATGGCCTTCAAAGTTCAACTCCGAGTTTTTGTCAGTAAAGGTCACCACAGGGGCATCTAAATACTAGATTCTAAAACAGGGAGGAACTGAGACTGAGAAGAACTAAATATAAAGACTGTAGTTTAGCTTTCAATTAATTTTATTGTATGATGCTTTCTTTTTGAGATGTAATCAAATTAGACACAGAGCATATGGGTCATAGTCTAAATAAAACATGACGATTTGCCAAATATATAATCTTTTTTTAGTACTAGAATGGATAGTCACTTGTTCATAACTTGAATTCAATGTGTGAATACCAGATATTATTGGTAGATAGCTACTATATATTATATTAACAGCTCAATCACTGTGTTTTGCAGAGATGCGCTTATCTGGTTGCTATGGCTCCTTCATCACCGATCCTGACTCTTACTGTGTTGCCATGGCAGCGCTTGATTGGCGCACAGCTCTGGCATTTGAGTTCACTCACAAGTCTTTGGATAAAAAGAGGGGTGTAGCCTTACAGGAAGTATTGATGTGATGTCGGTGAATGTATGGATTGATATATAATCATAAATTATCATATTAAATCATAGTATAACATTTTGTTTAATAAATTACACTTATCTGAGAGTAATGGTTATGATAAATAATTTAATATGCTGTTTATTTAATGTATTTGTTATTATTCATCTGTTTGATTCCCTTCTCATTTGCTGGTGTAGTTTGTGCTATCATGTAGTTACTCTTCTGGAGAGAACATGACACGGATGCACACTGTTATTCTGTCCACTTCCTGTCAGCTGCTAGACACCTTTAGAAGCAGCTAGGCCGAGACGCTCCTCACATTCTACTGCAAGAAAAGTATAAAAACAGTGTTTGTTGTCTGTTGCATACAGTAATGTGACCATACTGCCTACAACATTCTTAAAACCAAGATGAAATCAAAGTTGAAGGTGAAGGTGAATTAAAGAGCATGCATTTTTTTCCACAATATTAGCCATAAAGGTAGTTTTGAGTTAAGTTTTTTATGTATCTGCTTCCGCTTAGTTTCATGTTAGTCCATGTTCCAAGGACCAGATTCCTCGATCTCATTGGCTAAAGAGTGTGTCACTCAAGGCTGCAGTGTGCACATCTTTGTGTTCTCCCATCAGGAAGTAGGCGGGGCTTTGCCAGGGCACATCCCCTTTCTCACAGGGGGTGGTATCATCTGCTATAACAGACTACAGGTAATTAATGCCATCTGCACTCAGTCGACATCAGTAACACCCTCATGGCCTATTATGTCAGATGTAAAAAACCTTAGAGCCCAGTTAGGCTGCCTCGAGAACTTATCATAATTAACATTTTATAATCAGTTGTTTTTATTCCACTGAGCTCAGTGTTTATAACTTTACTTTGTGTGTGTGTGAGTATCAGTGTATTCACTAGCACTGGAGAGTCCGCTGCAGTCCCTGCGTGAGGAGTTACAGACAGAGGTTACTGAGATGTTGTCTTGCTTCAGGAAACACCGCTGCATTGCCTCTGTGTCCCCAGGACAGGTTAGTTCTTCATATATTATTCTCTCTTTAGCGAGGATCTTTCATAGGTTTCGTAAGTTACTAGGCCAGCACACACTATTGAATGTTCAGATAATGTTTCAGATTAAGCAATAATCTAAGTCAAATATTTAACAATGATGGGTGATACCACTTAAAAAATAAGTTTTCAGGCCAAATCATTTTTAATTTCTTAAATAAATAGTCACCCTTTTGTCACATTGCCTTGTTTGTGTAAAAGCCCTAGACAGTTATTAGTAAATAGTGTGTGTGTGTGTGTGGGGGGGGGGGGTATTTTTAAAATGATAGATAGTCTAATATACTGTTACCCCAGTCTCAATTAATTTTACCATTCATTAGCCATATTAACGGTGCAGACACAGATAATAATATTGAGAAGTTATTCTAAGTGAATCCTATAAATGAATCCTATTTCGTTTGAATAATAGAGTCTTGAATATCATTCTGCTCTCTCTTTCTCTGTGTGTGTCTTTCTTTCTGTCAGCTGGTGTTGCCTCAGTTTCTGAGAGTCCTACCTGTCTACGTTTACAGTTTTCGCAAAAGTGAAGTGCTGCTGCCTGGTCCGCGGAGCTCTGTACATCAGCATCTAAGACTGCGTGGCCTCATTGTCTCCATGGACACGCTGAGCACTGCTTCCCAGTTCTACCCACTTATTCTGCCTCTGGTGAGAGACAGACATCTAGAACATTCTGTTCATCCAAATTAGTCACTGAAATGAGACAGTTTCCTTGTCTGTAAGAATTTGTAATTCTCTGTTGGATTGTTATACACATGGCTGGATTTAGAGATGCCACATTCTTCACTACTCTAGCAATAAATGCATTTACTGTACTCTCTCTATTTGTAGCATTTTATGTTTTACTTATTTCGAAAGTTCTGGCAGCAAAGACCGTTATAATTATGAGTGCACAATATATTAGAATAGAATATTAGAATCACATTGGATGTCTGCTGATATTAGAAATTTATTTTGTAATTTATGATGAGTATTGGATATATATCGATCGATACTGAATATTTAATTGTCTATTTTTAGATTTGGATTTTCTTTGTTGTCACATAATGCCTGCTTAAACTTGATTTTTAAAAACACTAATTTATATTATTAAATGTAATCTTTAGCTAATCTTAAAATGAATGTCCATTTTTAATACTGTATATTTCAGTGTTGTAATGCCTACATTCACTTACAGCATTTAAAATGATTTATTTTGGTTTTAAAGTTGTATTTCTAATTTATTTATTTAGACAAAATTGTATGAATAGAATAAAAGTTATCATCTGCCATTTATTGGTTATTTACCATAGCAATTATATTCTGATATATTATATATATAATTATATCAGTTTTTTGGTATTGGCCAGATTTTTTATTATACAAAGCATAATGAAAAATTATGTATTTCATTGTACGAAAAAAAAAAAAAAAGAACAGGGAAAATCCATGTCAGATTTAAGGCCAATTCAAACTTCCTCCATCTCTTCTGACGGGTTGATGACGCCTCTGTGCTGTGCGCTGCCCTGTCTCTAGTCTGGATCCAGGGGGTTTGTTTCTGATCTACTGCCCACTGGCACCGCTGCTTTGAGTGGGCAGCTGTGTGCCTCCTCCTACTCTTCTACAGCCTTTCAACACCAACTCCCTCTCCTACCTCACATCTGGAGAGGTGAGGCGGGGACACATTTAGTTGGTGTCTACATTAACATTTATTCATTTAACAGAGTTTATCTAAAGTGACTGACAAATGAGAACAAGTCGTAGAAGCAGTTCATCTAAGGGAGAACCTCAGAGTTGGATAATAATAACAATAGATAATGCGTAATTGACAAATAAGGTGTCCATGAACTGCATATAAGAATAGATGTGGTAAGATGGCCCCCACACCTCCCGATTAATTTGATCCTTCAGAAGTCATTCTAATATGATTATTTTGTGCTCAAAAAACATTACGGTTTACTATCAACAGTTGTGCTGCTTAATATTTTTGATGAAACTTTGATACCTTTTTATTTTCTAAGAATTTTTGATAAATAGAATGTTCAAACAAACAGCATTTATTTTAAATAGAAATCTTTTGTAACATTATAAATGTCTGTACTCTCATTTTTTATTAATTTAATGTGTCCTTGAATAACACACACACACGCACACATGACTCACACCCTTCATTTGCACAGAATTTAATGCAGGGACTGACGGGGATTAAGTTTTTGCAGCAAAAAATCTGCACAGCTAAAACCACAGTACTGGATTTGACAGTTTTTCTTCCCAAACTCAGATGTGGCATTAAAATGGGTTTAATTGTGTAAATAGTAAATAAATATATTTGTTTTTGTTCAGCTAAAACTGGTTCGAGAGGGTGACAGCTGTGAGGGGTCTCTGCAGCGCCTCCTGCTGGAGGACTAGAGTCCTAACGGTGGAGCTTTTCAAACGCTGATTTCCTTAGTCACCTTCATGTCAATGCATTGCGTCTTACTGTGGGACAGTCTCTTTTCATAGACAAGGCAGTAGAATATACGTAAAGCCCTTTGTGTCTCATTGAATTTTACCTTTTGCTCCCTCTATAGCCATTGCTGTCATTATAAAATCAATGAGGAATGAGAATTCTTTCTTGTATGGATTTACCTCTGAAATGCTTAGATTTAACAAATTTAGTAAATACAAATTCGATGTGACCAGTGTCACGACCGGCTCAAAGCTGTGACAAATGAGGAAGACATAGTCAGATTGGTAGGTTGCAACAAAGATATTTATTAATATAAATAGAAAACTTAAAGAAATCAACAGACCAAAACACTATTCCGTCAAACAAACGAATGGTCCAAGCGTCTGACAGAACCCAGTTAAACTAATCATAACATAAGAATAAACAAAGCAAACCAAACCGAGTTGAAACTTTATAGGGAAGGAACCGGTGTTCACAATTCCGTTGACGAGCCCTCCAACCACATCCACCGACCGGTCTTAGTGGAAGCAACGAGGGACTTATTATAGGAGAAATGCTGAACACTTAAATTAGTCCTTTCATTTTCAAGGGCCCAGAATGACTGAATACTGTTCGAACTCCCATCAAAGACTCTGTGATTAATGATTCTGTATTTTAAGTATGTGTGTGTGTGTGTGGTTCTAAACTTGGGTTTGATTTAACATTTGCTCTTGAGTCATGAATATTGCACTCTGAATTGAATTCATGAATTTGCCCAACTGACAGTGATGAGTAAGAGTGTGCATGTTAATATTTTTCAAGCAATAATTTATTATTATTATTATTATTATTTATTTTTTATTTTTTTCAGTTTGGTCATTTACAGATCATTCAATATTGATAAAACCACAAATATTTTTCAGTGAGCCATCATCATGTGAGCCTAACAATGAATAAATAACTGAAAATGTGTGACTGGCTCTAAACCATTCTCGGCCGAATCTCTTTTGCATTGATCTTCATGATGTTCTTGTACATTTCTGCCCCTCCTCCACAGAGAACCAAAACACTCCTAATGAGTCATACCAACTCTAATTAGTGTAATTGGGGTTAATGATGTTGACATTGAGCTGAATATTAAATATCCGAGTGGGTGTCCAAGTTCGTTATCTAATGGCTGAAAACACACACACACACACACACACACACACACACACACACACACACACAACCAAATGAGCAATGTAAACATAATGGACCCATTAGCTAAAAAAATAATAATAATAATAATAAACATTTCAGTGTAAAAATAAAAAATAACATTTTTTTTATAATATTATTGCGAAAGATAACACTGTGTATTCCATATACATGTGAAAGGTCATTGGAAACCAACAAAAACCATGCCAGTCACCAGCCATTCAAGGAAAACTGCCCTTTTCAATTATACTTGTCAATGTAAAAGAGAACATAATAATATATCAATATAAAAATTAACAATAATACACTTTATTTATACACTGAGCTGTTCATATAATAGAGCTCATAGTGCTTCACAAATCAGAGTATGAAACAGAATTTAAAAAAATAAAAATGTAAATAAAATATTTTAAATGCAAATTAATGAATTTTAATGAATTAAATTGAATTTTAAAAATGGTGTATTAGCCTATATAATTTTCTTAATGTTAAATTTACGATGTTTGCATGAATTGAATATTTTATTCTCGTCTACCATAAATGCTTTATTTATTTTTACGTCGGTTTACACGACGCTATCACGATTACGTAAGAGCTCATCGAAATACAAATAGCCCCCCTCATGGTTTGTCCCTATTTGGAGTTACAATAACAGTACAGCCGCGCGCCCACGCACGCTATTTCTGCACGCGCCGATAGGTGGCGAGCTTGAGTCAGCTGTCAGCGCGCTCTCGCAGTCTATTTTGAAGGCAGGCGATTGGAGCACAGCGCGGGGGTGAGGACGCCCGCCGTCAGCATACACGTTATCCTACTCAACCATAAAACAGTAGTTTCAAGACATATCAGGCTTTTTTTGAACGCAAAAACGAGGTGAATAGCCCGGACGCTCTAGCTCGCTGAATCGATTATTAATTCTTAAAACGTGTCCGAGTTCGAGACGGGAAGACATGGCCACGACTACATGTACGCGCTTCACGGACGAATATCAGCTGTACGAGGAGCTGGGCAAGTGAGTATCACGAGGGTAACGGTTGTGCATGTGTGTAACTGTCCTGCATGAAGATTGCACGATGATATTTGGGCAGGGTTACCAAACTGACAGCAAGCGCGAGGTGGTGGTGCCCCGATAAACGTGTTGTGACAGAGGGACACACGCAAGTCCTGCCAAGATCCGCTGACCAGCACTCAGACCCTCTAAAATGATTTCAAAACAACCCACTTACCGCAGATGCAACAAAATATTGATTAGTGCAACGCCCCTCGAGCAAATATTCCATGATCATTAGATCTAAAACTAGAAATGCAAGAGCAAAATGTAGTGGCAGTTTGCTCTGGGCAGTATTTGACATTTCCACATAATCAACATCTTGGTGCTTTACTATAAATACTGTATTATGATATTGCGATGTCAAATTCTTGAACTAATCGTGCTGATTCAGAATCCTTAAAGGAATCGGTTGATCCTGTTCACAATCTGAACAATTTGTTCACGAATCTGACTGAATCGGTGCAAATGGTTCTAAAATGAACTCTGTTGTCTCTGCATTTGGAGTGAACTGATAGAACACTTGCAACTTGAGGCAAACTTTATTTCAGTAGCAGAAATATAAACAAATTAAAACGTACTGGAATTATGTTTCCGTCTTTACTGTATGACGGGTTGATTACAGATTCGAAAATTCCATTTGTGTAAAATCTTTTCAACCAAGAGGTTTAATTGATTTAGAATTTTAGGATTGCAAATTAAATTTATATTTAGGCTATAAGTGACTCTGAGGGGGTGAGATATGACTATTTGAAATGTTTTTGAGCTTGTAAAATGTTATGCTGGAATTTCAGGGACCACGTGATGACGTGATTAAATCATGGCCTGAATCATTGAATCGTTATTTTGAATCGGTTCTTTGAAATTAACTGTTTGGAATGGACAATAGGAAAAAACGCTGCTACTACTACGATTGCCTATTTCATATGCTTACATTATTATCATTCAAAAAATCATTCTTTGTAAGAACCGTCAAAATAATGCATTGTTTACCACGAGACGAGTCATAATGTGTACAAATATGACTTCCTTTAATCTGAGTCTGGATAGTCAGTGCTTTACATGCGTTTAAGTGCATAGTTATCTCTTTTCTCGTTCTCAGCCATCTCTTTTTTTTTTTTTTAGAACTGGGATTGAATGTAGAGGTTATGCAATTCTCCCTGGGAATCAAGTATTACAGGAACAATGAGTGAATGCTGAGATAGAGAGGAAGAGGAAATGAACAGCAAGGATTTAGTGATGCTTTCATGGATCTGAAGGGGCAGCAGGGCAAAAGCATTTGATGAGGGTCTCATCATCCCTCAGGCCTGAGGTCTAGCAGAAAACAACATTCAAATTGCGCACTGCTGCTCAAATCAGCAGAGATATTCTAAATTTGTGATATTATTGCACATGACCTCTGACGGCACATTATAGTACAGAATTGCATGTGACCTGTGTGTTTAGTTCTCTCTTCTACACTGTAGCTCCAGTCAATTGCATTAATGCAGGGAAAGGTGGTTGTAGAGGAGGAACTGGCATCTTTGTGTCTCACACAAACACACACACACACATACTTGCATCTGTGGTTTATGAAGACTCTACATAGGCATAATGGTTTCATACTGTACAAACTGTATTTTCTATCGCCCTACACCTAAAACCTACCCCCTTCAGAAAAATACTGCCAATTTTTAAATTTCATAAAACACTGTTTTGTATGTTTTTTTGTTTTTGTTTTTTTAAACAGTTTGTTTTACAGGGTTCCATTTCATTATACTCATTTGTGTCCTCATAAACCATGTATACCAGTACACACACACACACACACACACACACACACACATCCAGTTCTTATAAATCACTGTAATAGACACTTTAACTGGCCTGACAAAAACAGGCCCCATTGAAGAGCACTTACGGGTGACTGCGGTTTGTTAAATAATGCCTAGAGACGACCCCTGACACGATTGGCAGTGGTTTTGAGATTTTTGAAATATTTTTTTTAATGATGTCAGATGACTTTTTTTCTAAAGTATTTTTGATGCCACCAATGGATTTTTCACACTAACACCATGGACGTATGAAAAAATTAAAGTAAGGGTCAATGGGGATATCTGGCTGATTTACACTATTAAAATTATGCAGTTCAACTTTTAGTGTACATTCTAATAGACCCACATATAAGGCTGCAGGATGAATAGAATTATGAAATTGCGAAGGTCAGCAGTTACATTCAATGTATGCGCAGAACATTTCAGAGGGAAGCACAGCACTTTGTTCATTTACTCGCTAACAGTTGGTAGTTGCTCGGTTCACAGTAAATTTTGAAGGAAAAAAATCATAATGTAGAAGTAATGGGCTATTTTCTATCTTGTTTTGGATCCTCTCTGCAACAAATCCTATTTTTATGAGCGGGGCGCATTCAAGGCTCGCAAGTAAACGGCTGCTGCTATGGTTGGCAACAGTTTTGTTTCTTAAAATAACAGATGGATGCTGCTGTGACATACTCTGAAAACATTTGGCTTAAAAATGTGTAAATACTCCATATAAATCAAACGGTATATATCAAATATATATAAAACAGTAGCCTTTATATAAAAAATATAAATGTTGCAATAGTTACATTTTTTAAATGTATTAGATTTAGTATTAATTAGTCATTTATTCATATTTTATTATTAATTCTTAATAATTGTTGCTATTATTAAAATTGCAATCACAATTATTATCAGAAAAATTGCAATTTGATTAATTTCCTCCCAATCATTTAGCCTTACCTACCTATATGAGTTATGCGTATTTGTGCAATAATGCCTTTTTGGATTTTATTACAACACATGTATGATAAAAATAAGAGATGCAAACTTCAGCTACATCAATGTTTGCATTATTGCATAAATGTAGAATTTGCGAAAATGTTGTTTTAGGCCAGTCGTCTTTCTTGCCAGGTCTAGCCTGGTTTCTCCCAAGGTTTTTTTCTCCATTCTGTCACCGATGGAGTTTCGGTTCCTTGCCGCTGTCGCCTCTGGCTTGCTTAGTTGGGGTCACTTCATCTACAGCGATATCGTTGACCTGATTGCAAATTAAAACAGACACTATTTCAACTGAACAGAGATGACATCAATGAATTCAATGATGAACTGCCTTTAACTATCATTTTGCATTATTGAGACACTGTTTTCCAAATGAATGTTGTTCAGTGCTTTGGCGCAATGTATTTTGTTTAAAGCACTATATAAATAAAGGTGATTAATTGATAAGATGTGAAAACCTATTAAACATGACAAACCTGCTCTGCTGTTTTATTCATATAACACAAACCCAGTTGAGTATAATTTATTAATACAGGCCGCCAGATTTAGCTCTCGTTTTAGTGACGTTAGCCTTCACAGTTGAACAGCTACTTCTGCAAAAGAGTCCGACAGTGTGATCATGTGATGCAGGGACATTTGCGATGAATAAATAATCTGCTGTGTTTAACCTGGGGGGGGGGGGGGGCATTATCTTACTCTCTTTTTTCTGTTTTTTCCCTTCTGAAGTTTTAGAAACAAACCAGGGTAGAACCAGGGTTTGAGGCAGTCTGTCTGGTGTTTTGAATTAGAATTTTCATACTACAGAAACTTCACTCTCAGCATGTAGAACTATTATGACTATGTTGCTATTATACTGTCAGGTCTACATGCTTAAAGTCTCAATCAATCTGTCTTTTATTCCAGGGGAGCGTTTTCAGTGGTGCGACGATGTGTGAAGTTGAGCACGGGCCAAGAATACGCCGCCAAAATTATCAACACGAAAAAACTCTCCGCCAGAGGTTAGTCAATTCCTGAACATGTTTTTCTTTTTCGGAACATTATAATGGATGGGTTTTAATTCTAGGAACAATTTTACAACTAATATACAACGTGGTAAAACATTGTCCTTTAAAGTTGCAATGTTACCAAAGTATTCTTCTGTACTGTGACATACTTCTGAATGAAATGGATTATTGAAAAAGAAAAAAAAATGTTTTAAGGGAATTTGGCTCTATCCATCAGTTATGGCATTTTGATTAAAAGGTACAAGGTCAAAAAATATCTTGAAAATATGAAATGTGCATGAATGAATAGTTCACAGTAAGATCTTTAAGATGCATTTAGAAAATGGATGATGAATTTCCAGCTCGTTCCATTTTCACTATGTGCAGTGATGGTAGATGGTAATAGTATGATTCTTTTATATGCAGTATGGTTCTCAAAAATGATAAGTTTCATGTATTGTTGTATTTACATCAAAGGATACTGTGGTACCAGTAGGGTACCACTCTCAGAAATTCAGTTACAGAACATTCAAAGTAGACTCAAAGTTCTACAACATGCTGATAACTATATTTAAATCTGCTTCCATGGTTACTGTCAGTGCCAAAGGCAGATACAGACATCATGGTAATGAGACAGAAACTACACCAATGAAATGGCAGAAAGAGATTTTCAGTTTTTACGCCATCCCGCTGTTGAGGGGTGTGAATCTTTTTATGCCCTTTTGTCCTCCCTCCTGAAACTTGAAGCCAGCAATTGCTTTGCCAAAGTGTCATCCTCGTCATGTCCCTTCAGCTGTGTGGTCATTGTAGTGAGAACGTGTAATGTGGAGAACAAGCACTTGACATGTACTTGATTCCGCAGGCACTGAAAAACATTTTTAAAATAGACCCAACAACCCTCTAAATACAGCTTGTGTGGAGAGACACAATGCTTTCTGATTTCTGGTCAGAGGAAATCAAATTAAGGTTGGGAATGTACTGTAGATTAGTAAAATAGATTAGTCTTTTAAGTGTTTACTTTTTTGATGCACTCAAGACTGGTTATTATAAAACCTGTCAAGATTGTGTCCAGGTTGTCTTTTCGTTTGTGTGTGTTTTTCACTGTGATATGATGTCATATACACTACCATCCATAAGGGTCAAGATGATTATTTTAAATGCTTTTAAATTCTCTCTCTCTCATTCATCATCTCTCATTTTTCTTTTTTGTAGCTTTGTGTTATTGTACCATTTTGTCACAAAAAAGCAAGTATAGGATGATGAATGTTTACAGTGTAGAATTTAACATTTATTTGACAAAATGTAGCGCTGTGTCGGGTCGTGTAGATTAGGAGGGACTGTCTTTAGGCTGAGAGTTACTCTGAGGAGAGAGAAACAATATGATCTGTCAAGAGGTTAGAAGGAGGGTGGGCATGAGAGAGGGAATGTGACCTAGATATACAGAAAGGGAATGTGTGGGAGAGAAAGAGAGAGAGAGATAAGGAATCATCATGAATGACTGTTTGAAAGAAAGACATAAAGAGAGGTCTGACAGTGAAAGCACCTTTGGCACTTGGCAACTGTGTGTGTGTGTGTGTGTGTGTACGTGCATGCGTGCGTGCAAAAGAAGCAGAGAACAAGCATAGTTACATGCCTGGAGCACGGGACTCTCATCTGACCCAGAGAGATGGACATGACCCTGGAAAAACGAGCAAATGAGTTCATGAAATGTGAATTGTAATAAGACCCATTAGAGTTGCGTCGTAGTAATAGTCTAGTAGTCTAACCATTGATTTGTCTACTGGTTTATCTTACACTAATTATTTTAGTTATTATTATATTTTAAGAATGCTGCAGTTTAGTTGTATGGTTTGTTGTGCACTTCGCCCTGTACAATCATCTCAAAAATAGTTGGGTACTTAAAGGGATACTCCACCCCAAAATGAAAATGTTGTCATTAATCACTTACCTTCATGTCGTTCCAATCCCGTAAAAGCTTCGTTCATCTTCGGAACACAAATTAAGGTATTTTGGATGAAAACCGGGAGGCTTGTGACGGTCTCATTCACTGACAAGTAAATTACACTGTCAAGGTCCAGAAAAGTATGAAAGACATCGTCAGAATAGTCCATCTCCCATCAGTGGTTCAGCCGCAACGTTATTAAGTGCTGGGAATACTTTTTGTACGTGAAGAAAAAAAAAAATAAAAAAACTTTATTCAATTAAGCGTAAATGGATGTAGAAAATGTATTCTTGTGTCGCGGCTGACACAGAATCGTGTACGCAGTTTGCGTTCAGCAGATGTTCTTTGAAATGGCACTGCGCTAATGGGGAGAGACACAGAGGAGACAAATTGTTGTATAAATCGTTATTTTTGTGTACTTTGCATATGGAAAGTATTATTTTTGCTTCATGAAATTAAGAAGGAAACACCCAGGGGAATCACTGCTAGATGTTGTTCATTTTGAAAATATCTAGTTTTTCCTCTTTTTTTTTACTAGCAAGGCATGGTTTTAACCTTGAAGTTTATATTTTGTTTAGGAAATTAAGTGTGTAGTGGTTTATTAAAGGTATTATGTAAAAGTGGTATAGGAAGAGAGCTTCTGTGGGGAACTCATTAGCTCCACTGGAGCTCTATAGCTGGGTTGACAGTGTTTGGTGTTGGCGTTCTATTGTTGCGACAGCTTCAGGAGTATGTGTACAACTCGGAGAATGCCCAGCAGCTGAGTTAAAGGTCAGTGCACATCAGCAACAGACAAAGGGGTGGGATTCCAGAGACATTTTTTTGTTGTTGTTGTTGTTAGCCAATCAAGAAGCCTATCTCTATGGTAGGGGATAGTAAGAGTAAGATAAGGCATTGCAAAGCCATTAAAGGAGTCCTATTATGCTCATTTACAAAGTCTTGATTTAGTTTTGGGGGTGTACTAGAACAGGCTGTCACACTAGGTTGTTTGATTAAAAAAAAAAAAAAATATTTTTCACATTTTATATTATAACAATATCTCTCCCCAGTCTGGCATGAACGGCTCGAATAGTTCCTGTATCAAATGAAGGCCGGCCTTCTGACATACGATATGTGCTGTGATTGGTTAGCTGGGCCAATGTATGTTGTGACTGGCACTACTTGACACCTGGTTGGGAAATGTCATGCTCCTTACCATAGCCGCCTGCAAGCTTCAGTGTAAATATTGATTCAAAATCAAATCAGTTTGAGTGCGATTTAAACCCGGATGATTATAAATTTGTCTGCCTTGGGAAAGCTAGAGTGTTTTCGACACTTAGTGACAAAACGTAGTGATATCACAAATCCCGGGAAAATATGCGTAGTAGTCCAAACGAGTCGTTTGTTGAAAAGGGATTTCTGTTAACAATAAAATACTGAATAATAGGTAAAGGTGGAACATGATTAAATGAAGAAAAAAAATAATTCTGAATCTGAACCGTGTAATTGGCTCTTCATATGAAACTCCCTATGTCACTGGGTGATGTATGCCGCGTTTCCACTGAAATTACCCAAAACAAATGTACCAGTAACTTTTTTTTATGGCAGGAAATCCCCCTTCCAGACCTGTTGCTTTCTGCGTTTCCACCACAGTCAAAGTAACCATTTTCCTCACTTTATATTTACAATAAGATGAAATATGATATAAAAGAACACTGCCTCCTTTTGTTTTCATTTAAACATATTAATAGCTACAGAAATGTCGTTCAGAGAAATATGTAGACTAGGGCTGCATGATATTGGGAAAAAATGACATTGCAATATTTTATTTTTCTGCGATATATATTGCGATATGAAATCTAATAAAAAAAAATTCTTACAAACAAAAATGGGGTGAGCACACTTACATTCTCATTTTAAATGATTTAAACATCGACACCATCATGTCAATTGATTAATATGCGCGAGGGAGAGAGAGCAAGACAGCGCTCATGTTGTTTGAAGATGGTGAGCGTGCGGCTCTCTCACTCGCGCTCTCTTGCTCTCTCTCTGTCTCTCTATCACGCATGCTTTCTTGCTTTCTCTCTATCTCTCTCTCTCTGTCAAAACTTTCACTCTATGATAGTTTAGCTGTGCAATTAATCCGCAAATCACATTCGTCAAGGGCCGGGGAGCAGCTGGCCGGTACGTACGGTTAATGAATAACGGATCAACTATGACAGCCTACATCGCACATCCTACGATGTGACTATCGTGGATTCGTACATCGCGATATCGATGCTTAAACGACACATCGTGCAGCCCTAATTTAGGCCTGTATAGCCTGCGTTACAATGAAACGAAATATCATATAGAATAGTATTGCCTCTTTTTATCTTAATTTTAACATATTAATAGATTAATTGAATAAAGACCTAAGATTACCTGTTAGATTTGCCCAAAATTAATTATATTTTGTTTAGCGACTAAAGTCAGAAGGACTAGCCGAGTCGAGGCTGCTTTCGTTGGTAAACATGAGCACTGAGCTCCCACTGATCGTCTCCAAAATTGACAAAACAAATTTTTAAATATGCGCTGTCTTCAAAAATAAAACGAATATTTGAGTTTTAAACAACTTTTTTTACCCCCAACTTTATTTAGATCCTGGTTCCTGCGGTGGAAACACACCGAGTACCAGCCCAAAGTCCCTAGTTCCTGGGTAAAGTTCCAGTGGTGGAAACATGGCTATAGTCAGAGGTGTAAAAAGTACTCAAACATTTTACCAAAAACATACTTGAGTAAAAGTAAAAACTTACAACTTTAAATTGTATTCAAGTTTTAAAAAAGAAAAGTACTTTTTTTTTCTGACAGACATACAGAAGTTTGAATAAAGGGAGAAATCAAAACAAAATGCACTGGTCAAACATATATCTAGGGCAACAACAAAAACAATTCAAATGAAGCAAAGTGGAACACACAAAACAAAAAAAAAATACAGGGAATGGGATTAAAAGGAAACTCAATCCTTCCAACCCTCATGCCATCTCATATATATATGACTTTCATTTATCAGATGAACAAAAACAAAGAGTTTTAGAAAAGAACATCTCCCTTCGTATAATGCAAGTGTATGGGGCATCCAAAAATGACACTTCAAAAACTACTAAAGTGAATATGACAGTAACTCATACAACCACTGTTGATGAATCAACATATTCTTATGCAAAATTATAGACATGTGTAAAAAAAAAAAAAAAAAAAAAAAATTAACTAATAAGATTTAAAGAGTGACTGTCTTATTACACTTTGTGTAGTTTCTGAAGTGGTCCTGTCCCCTTGCATTATATGGACTAAAAATCTTTTGGATGACATGAGAGTGAGTAAATGATGAGAGAATTTTCCTTTTTGGATGAACTATTCCTTTGAAAAGCAAAATGTGATGGAGCGGCTAGAAACATATTCCAGGCAGAATTCAATAATGTGTTGAATTAATGAGGAGAGTCATGGAATTAAAAAAATACAACATTAATGTTTTAAAAGGCCACTTTTTTGTGTTGTCTATTCAACATCACTGTCTAAAAGATAAATGAAACTTTTAATTGTTTATTTAGGGCATTTAGAGTTTTTCTAAACATAAACATCACTAAACATGAATTACAATTAATTTGATATACAATGTTCATTTAAACACTTTTTTTGAAGCTGTGTAATATTTAATAAAAAATAAAAAAAACAATAACTCCCACAAAAATATTGAGTCTGTGTCTGTCATTAATGAAAGCTTTTTTTTTTACTATTGTTTGTGTTGCTGTTGCATTTCGTTTTTCTGATACGTCTTGAGGCGTTATTTGTGCTGCTATCAGTTTGCGGAAACATTAGACGCCCTTCTAGAGCATAAATAATAAGCTTAAGACACATTTTGTCGCCCTCATCCATCTTGGGCTTGATGGGGTTTAATGCCATCTCTCTTAATTTTCTCTGTTGATTTTCAAGAAGGGAGCATTTATTCCGCTCTTATAGTAACTCATCATCATTTGCATCATCATCATTATTGTAATTAACAGCCTAGTCAGTTCATTGTCTGTCGAGATGGGCTAGTTGAGTGCTCTTCAACAACCATGACCTATATTGAAAGGTTTGTTGATATATATATATATATATATATATATATGAGACATATGGACAAATGAAGGGTTGAGATCAAGCCTGAGATGACTGATCAGAAGAAATATAGATTATATATTAGTAGGAGTGTAACAATATTCAAACGTAATAAAAACCTGCGATACATAACCCAAGATTACTGTTAAACACCCAAAATTGTATCTTTGCTCTATTGTGTTTATTTGTTCTGTTGCATCTACTTTTATTTTATTATTATTTTTTTTTATTGTTATTTTTTACATTTTATTTGAATATAGTCCTTTTTCTTTTCTTTTTTTTTAGCATATCAAACATATGAACCACGAGCAATTTTTTTTTTTACTGTCTGAACCTTAAATCTAATCTGCAGTAAAAGTGAAGGTGTACATCTAAACATTGTGCTGAGTCTCTAACCATCCTCAATTCTGGGCCATACTGACCCTTTTATCAAGACTGAATGAGATCTAGGACGTTGATTTAGCGCAACTGTGACAAGCTTATAGTTTGTGATATCTACCTCCTTTTATGGTTTTGTGCCAAATGCTCAAGACTCGACACAGGAAATAGTGATGATGACATATTTAGAAAACATAATGGCATATCAGGTTGGTGATTATGTCATTACCAATGGAAACATGATCTGTAAGTCGTTTTGAAATGCACACTTTATTGGTACCATGTCAAGTCAAAGATTTATTTCATTTTATTTTAATCAGTATTTATCAATATAATGTGATAAAGAGATTTGATTTTTATCATTTTATTGTGTTAGGACATGTAGCTTCAACATCAAAATAAGTACAAAAAGAAGGTTTATCAATACCAATACCTGGGCAGTTTCTTTACAGCTGATATCACACCGTTCAGTGATTTATAATTTCTGCTTTTCTGTGTTTGACCCTCAGACCATCAGAAGCTTGAACGGGAAGCTCGAATCTGTCGTCTGCTGAAACACTCCAATATCGGTGAGCTGTACCTCCACCAATTAGAATCAGAGACATGTATATTATTAAACAGCATTTTAAGCATTTAAACTCTTAATGGGCTTTTGACAGTTTATTATTCTCATACTCTTATGTCAGGTGGATGTTGTGTGATTTTGTCGCTTCAGCCACAATAAAATCTAACTTCAATTCTCTGTTTTTGTTTTAGTTCGTCTGCATGACAGTATATCAGAGGAGGGCTTCCACTACCTACTGTTTGATTTGTAAGTGTCAGTGCACTTCCTGTCAGAATGTTCCTCAGTTTCCTGTCATCAAATTAGCTTTGACGTGAGGAAGAGCGCAGCTTAAAATGGTTCATACTTCATATGTTATGTGCCTCCTGAAGCCTTTCATCAACATTCTGATTTTCTGCACTGTTAAATGGATAGTTCACGTCACTGAACACTGAAAGATCGTTAAAGGAGCACTGCAGCTGAATGATTGTATTTATGATATAGGACACATGCACAAATTGTTATTGATCATAATAAGTTGTAATTGCTGATTAATTTTACAATATAGTTTATATGTATTTTGTGCACTGGTTATGAAGACCAGTGATCAAATTGGCTAGAAAATACTATTCATTTGCCTGTTTATACACGGTGAAAGGCTTGCATGGAAAAACTGGCTTTCATGTGGCAGCACAAGTGTGATAAAATACACTGAAAAAGCATAAATTCCACACCTAAAATGCATCTAATCACCGAAGTTCTATTTGCTTTGTTCTTAATTTTGCTGTACTATACTAGAATAAAGCTTATACAGTATCTTTGACAGAAAGTATGGGTGATAAAATTGGCCAAGACATTTGTTTTTTTATTTTGATTGATTGGACATACATCCCATCGTAAATAGTTTTTTTTAAGTAGGAAATTACCAAGAGGACTTTAAAACATCTAGCTGTCATTCAGGCTGCTGTTTTCTGATGAAAGTGGATAATAACTAGTGGCTGTCAAGCTCCAAAAATGTCAAACAAAGTGGTACATGTGACACATGTTCTGTTGTGTCATTCAGTATTATTTATATGCTATTAGAGTATTTGAATTGAGTTATTATTATATTTTCAGTTTTTGTTTTAAGTGCTTTTGTCAAGTTTATTCGTTTTTATTAATTTTTCTATTTGGTTTAAAAATGTATTATTACTTTTTTTTTTTTCAGTTTAAGAATTTTTCATATTTTTAAAAAAAGTTTTTTTTTCCGTTTATTTTATTTCAGCTTTATTTAAATGACTGTAAGCTATTTTTAATAGCTTATTTTTGTAAACCATAATAACACTGGAGTGCTGTATTCAAAGTCTTCAAAAGCCACTTGATGAATTTATTAAAAAAACTAATTCTCAAACCATCCTTTTAAGAATATATGGGCTTCATAAGTGATCATTTTTAAGAACTGAACTAAACCATGTTGATAGTAAGTGTATTATGTTTTAGGATAAAAAGTTATCATCAAATAGGCAACAAAAAAAAGTGCCTCCCCGATGGCATGCCTTCTTTGTGAATCTTAAAAACCTTCTACTTGGTTTTCACAGTTCTAGCTTTCTGGAGATTTTTTACATTGGATTCTCGTCTCCATGGAAACTAAGCTTGAAGAAGGGATGTGCACTAGAACATGAATTCTGTTTGAATTAGCAAATAGCCAGGCTGAACTTCCTGTGTTTTAGGGTGACTGGAGGTGAACTGTTTGAAGACATTGTAGCCAGAGAGTACTACAGTGAAGCAGATGCCAGGTAAGAATGCTTCTCTTAATGCTTTCCTTTTCTCTGTGCCTCTCTTCTGCCCTTTCTTCTCCTCTCTTATTGGCCCTAGCTCGTTACACCCATCTCCACCAAATACACATTGCCTTTGAGTTTGTTTTGCATTTGGAGATGTTGTTTGAAGCAGCATCTCCCATAGTGCAATACACAGATCTTGCTCGTTGTCCATCACACTCAAGGACGACAGAACTGGTCACTAACATTGTTTGAGAAAATGAACTGCATCCTGTTGTGTATAGTTTAGGTGCTTTGTGTAATGATATAAAGTTCTAGAGTGTTGCTGTTGTGTCTTTTGTCTCTCTGTCTCTGTCTCTGTCTCTCAAATGTCTTCTCATGTTTTTTCTATTGATCTATCTCTGTCCTTTCATCATGCATTATGTCTGTCTCCCTCTCATACACACACTCGCACAAACAAACACAGACACAGCCCTTCTGCAGGCATTTTTGGCTTTCCTGTACAGATCACTTTCCACATTGTGTGAGTGTGTTCTTGTCACCAGGGTTTGCAGTATGTAGTTGAAGGTGTTAGTCCTGAGCATTATCACCTTCGAGGTCCAGCCCATATATGCAGTTTCACATAATGACTAACGCTGACTTCCTTGCGTACATCGTGTGGGTGTGTGTAACACATTCATTTTGACCATCTCACTTGTGGGTTTTTTTGACCCAGTGCTTGTTCCATGGTATTGTTCATGTTGGGAGGCGTAGTTTAGTAGATAAAGGTCTGACCTGCTTACTGAAAGTTAGAGATGAGACGGTCAATAGACTGTCACTATTTTGCCCTTGACATTTAATAAAATTTTTCTTTTAGGTTAGTGTATTTGTGCCATTTAAATTAATAAGCTATATATATATATATATACAGTACAGACCAAAAGTTTGGACACACCTTCTCATTCAAAGAGTTTTCTTTATTTTCATGACTATGAAAATTGTAGATTCACACTGAAGGCATCAAAACTATGAATTAACACATGTGGAATTATATATGGAATTATATACATAACAAAAAAGTGTGAAACAACTGAAAATATATCATATTCTAGGTTCTTCAAAGTAGCCACCTTTTGCTTTGATTACTGCTTTGCACACTCTTGGCATCTTTCAGAAATCATTCTAATATGTATATTTGATGCTCAATAAATATTTCTTATTAATATCAATTTTGTAAACCTTTTTGCTCCTAATATTTTTGTGGAAGACAATACATTTTTTCAGGATTCTTTGATGAATGGAAGGTTTCTAAGAAAAGCATAACCATTAATTTGAAATATTTTTTTGTAACAATGTAAAATATTTATTGTCATTTTTGATCAATTTAATCCATTCTTACAAAAAAAAAAAAAAAAAAAATCCATATACGAATTTTAAATTGTTTGTTTATTGAGCTACTTTATAAATTATATATATATATATATAAACTTTAATAAAAGTATAATACGTAAATTAAGGATTCATGATATTGGATGTTTGCTGATATCCGATATGCTGATATTTTTCAAATAATTTTGGCCAATACTGATATATTTCCTTTTTGTTTGGAATTTGTTTGTAGAAACAGTCTCTCCTTTGCAGAAATTATAAGCAAAATATTTTTAATGTTGGTTATGTTTTTAACAAGAATTTATTTGTTAGAATTAAATTAACAATAATGAAGGTTTTTTAACAGTACATTTGAAGCTTTGAAAATAACTATAGCCTAAATAAATCAACATAGATAAAATAACTGCTGATAGTGAGCTATGATGTCAGATTGCTCTTTCAATAGGACAAAATGTCTCACCTTTTAATAGTCAATCATATTTACAGTACAAACCTTGTCAGTGAACTATGAGGGCAAAAAAACACAACAGAAACAAAATAATCGTTCATTAATCGTATTCGAGGTAAAATGTTCAATTAATTGAGGTTTTGATTTTAGGCCATAATCGTCCAGCCCTATTAAGATATTTAAACCACAGTTACAGAGCAACACCACCTTGATCTGTCAAAACTATTAAAGCTGAGTGGTGTGTTCTCATGACCCAGCTGTTAGTTACAACTTTGCCCTTTAGCAGGCGCTCCGTTAAAGTGTAGTTTATGCTCTTATAATGCACTCGCATGATGCTTTTACACTGTAATTACTGCAATTACATTAAGTATATTGCACAGGGGCTCTTATAGTTGATATATATAAAGCACACGGTGGCCTCTTGAGATGAAATTATAGGCTGATAACTGTGTCTGGTTGAATCAAGTGCTAGCTTGTAGCTTCCGTTCCCTAGATATCCTTGTTAAATAAAGTGCAGGTTATCACAGCACAATTGTGAGTGTGAACATTATCTTACGTAACTTACATTTCAGATACAACAACAATAATAATAATAATAACAATAGTAATAATTATTTTATTTTATAATTATTCTTATTGTTATTAATGCATTTTAAACATTATTATTATTATTATTATTATTTTATGAAACGTGCACGTAAAATTATCAAGTAAAATTATTATTACTTTTCATATACCGCTTTATACAGATAACATTTTTTATTTAAATATAATTTGTTACGGGAAAACAATAAAATAATAATAATAAAAAAAATCTATCTTTAGGAAGTTATATTAAAAACATTTATAGCCTGGATACTCTGTAAGTTGCTTTGGATAAAAGTGTCTGCTAAATGCATAAATGTAAATGTAAAGTTCAAATGTGACTGAGAAATCAAATATTTGTGTGTTTCTTTTGTAGAAATAGATGCAGGGAAACATATCAGCTTCTTCTCTTTTGTTCGTCTCCTGCTGTCCTGCTTCCAGGCACCTGCTGCTCTTCTCTCTTTCCCTTCTTTCCTTCTCTGTTCTTCTTTCTTTCACTCTAAATGTCCCTCTTCTTGTGAAGCCCTGCAGCCTTGCGCTGCCCCCTGCCTCCTCAGAGAGAGGGAGAAACTAGGGCTCCAATTAACACAAGTAATTAGGGCTTTATCTTTCTCCCCTCCTCCCATTCTCCACCTGTCTCTCTCTTTTTCTGTCTGCCTTCTCTTTTATTCAGATATTTTAGCTCTCTCCGTCTGTGTGTGATAGTGTCACTGACACCTTCTCCACTGTGTTGCGGCTCTTGTTGTTGGATGTGTGACAGAAACAGGGTATGACGCTATTTTGTATTTAAGTGTATTTAAGTGCAACTTATAACATCCAAGTGAAAGATATAACACCAATATGCCAGAAAAAAAAACAAAAAAACAGAATAACGGAGTTAGAAAAAGGATCACCTCCTGCTAAAAATGACTTGTAAACTCAATCAGGTGTAGCTAATCACCTTCTCAATGTCACACAAAGCCATTTGACTTTCATCTGTGATCAGCTGTGGTCATTCTGATTAACTCTGCATGAAAAGAGCTTTCCTGGAGCATTTTAGTTCTTGGTAATACAACTGAAACAATCAACAATGGGTGGCAAAGCACTATTAGAAAATATTTATAAAACTTTTTTTTTTAAATAAATAAATCACAATATTTCTTTCATGTTTTAATTTTAAAATCAAATCCCCTTTATTTACCAAAAATAAAATGTTTACATTTCATAAATTAAAAGACAAATTAAATTTGGGTGAAACTTGTTTACTATTTTTCATAATTATATAACTTGTAGAAAGCTTTAAACACAATTGTAAATAAGTATAAAGAATGGCATTGGTTTATTTTTAACGTTAAAACGTTTTTTTTTTTTTTAATTAGCATATTTTTGTGTTTTGCTTTGGTACCAAAATTGGTAGCGAGAACCGTGGATTTCCACTGGTATCGGTACCGAATACTGAAATTTTGGTACCATGACAACACTAGTAGAGACAAATTGCAAACAATCTGTAATTAAGGTGTTTTACTAGAAATGTTAAAAGTACTAGCGCAGGTAGACAAAAACAAACATATCAGTTATTAAACTTGTGAGAAAGTTTGTATTTTTGTCTCACTGGATAGTGGAGTCAGCTATTATGTTTTGGTCAGGCATATACAGTATATATATACTTTAGGGCTGCACGATGTGTCGTTTAAGCATCAATATCGCGATGTACGAATCCACTATAGTCACATCGCAGGATGTGCGATGTAGGCTGTCGTAGTTGATCCGTTATTCATTAACCGTACGTACGGGCCAGCTGCTCCCCGGCCCTTGACGAATGTGATTCGTGGATTAATTGCACAGCTTAACCATCATAGAGTGAAAGTTTATCATTGACAGGGCTGAAAACCACATCCAAGTTTAACAGGGCAGAGAGAGCGCTCGCGCGCGAGAGAGAGACAGAGAGAGAGTGCGCTCGAGAGAGACAGAGAGAGCATGAGAGAGAGAGACAGAGAGAGAGCGAGCAGTCTTCAAACAACACGAGCGCTGTCTTGCTCTCTCTCCCTCGCGCATATTAATCAAATGACACGATGGTGTAGATGTTTAAAGCATTTAAAATGAGAATGTAAGTGTGCTCACCCCATTTTTGTTTGTAAGAAAAAATATCGCAATATATATCGCAGAAAAATCAAATATCGCAATTTCATTTTTTCAATATCGTGTAGACCATATATATATATATATATATATATATATATATATATATATATATATATATATATATATATATATATATGTGTGTGTGTGTGTGTGTGTGTGTGTGTGTGTATATATATATATGTATATATATATATATGTATATATATATATATATATATATATATATATATATATATGTGTATATGTGTATATATATATGTATATATATATATATATGTGTATATATACACACACACTACCAATTAAATGAATGGAGTCAGTAAGATTTTTTTATTGTGAGCATTTTATTCATCAAAGAATCCTGAAAAAATGTATCGGTTTCCAAAAATATTAAACAGCATAGCAAGCAAGTTTCTTGAGCAATATCAACAGCATATTTTTTGATTCCTGAAGGATCATGTTATGTTGACTTGAGTAATGATGCTGAAAATTCAGCTTTGCCATCACAGGAATAGATTACATTTTTAAATATATGGAAACAGAAAATGGTTATTTTAAATTATAATAACATTTCACAATAACATTTTTATTGTATTTTGAAATAAACCCTTGGTGAGCATTAAATACTTATTTCAAAAACATCTTTGACCCTGAACCTTTGAACAATATTACGTAATATATAAAACATATCGTTATAAATATTGTATGAGACAGAATGCCCTTCAAAGACACTGTATGTATGTATGTATGTATGTATGTATATAATATAGTAAATCTCCCCACACCAGCATTTATATATATAAATACACAAACACACACACACACACACACGCTCACATCCTACAGATTTAAAACTCACACATACACACACACAATCTACTTACTACACCTGTTCTTCCCCACCTCACCTCCCCTCTCTTACTGTCTTTCCTTCTCTCTCTGATGTTGTTCTTATTGTTGACAGTTGTGTGTTTCATGTCTAAATGGTTCTGTCTCTTCACCTCCAACATTCACTTTCCTCTCTCCTTTTAATTCCTCCCTCCATCTCCCTCTTTTCCCAATCCTGTATGCGTCACTCCTCCCATCCCTTGTGTATCGATTCAACCTTGTTTTTTCTTATCATATCCACTGCTTTTGTTCAATGCACTGCCATCACTCCATCAATTGTTTGATTCCACTCTATCCATCCTCACGTCTCCACCTTCACCTCTCATTCCCTTCCTCCCTCTCTCCCTTCCCCTCTTCTTTTTCTTTTCTTCCGTTTTGTCTTCACAGTCACTGTATCCATCAGATTCTAGACAGTGTCCATCATATTCACCAACATGACATAGTGCACAGGGACCTGAAGGTCAGTATGTAGCTCACACACTGCCTGTAAATGGCCTGTCTGTTTGCCCCTGCTTGCTCTTGTCTGTGTGTCTGTTGCTGTAGCCTGTCTGTCTTGTCTGTCCATCTGTGTTTGGCATCATGGGCTTCTCCTAATCCATTGACTGCCATCCCAAAATTCCCAAATCCTTACATCCTGCTCTTGATGCGGTCATGCAGAAGATCAGAACTCGTGGATATTTTTGCTTGTGAGGTTTTTCTTTTTCTTTCTTTTTTATTGCTCCCTCAACTATTAGAGATAATCCACTCAAAACTGAAACGTTTGTCATTATTTACTCATCCTCATCTTGTTACAAGCCTGTATGTATTTTTGCATGTCCACAGAAGACAGTTAGCCGAATAGGTTTGGTATGACATAAGGGTGAGTAAATGATAAGAACTATGCCTTATATTATATTTCAATGAATATTTAGGCTAAAGTATTATCATGGTTTTTTTGTATAAACATCCTTGAATTACTATAAGTTAAAGTGTTCGCTAGTATGTACCATGTTATCTTTGTCAAAAACACTGGACAAACAGTTTTTAGATGTAGTTGAGCCCTATTTTAAAGATTTAATTAAATTTTAATCAATTTTAATCAAAAGCATGAATGAACTTGAACAACTTTTAATAATGTATCTTTTTATTTATTTTTTACAGTAATATGGCCCTATGAAATGTTTTATTTTTTCCAGAAATTGTGGTCTGTTTGAATTTTTCTGGATTCCGTGCTTTATGATTTAACGCAAATTTTTTAGGAAAAATGGTGGTTATCAAATAAATGCATACAATTTTATCAGTTTAATTAATCTTTTAGATATAATGAATTTTGAACAATTTGTTAAATTTTTTGGCAATCGAAGTGCTGCACAACAATGGTTAAGACAAATTGTATAATGTTATATGTATAACGTAATATTCCTTAAAACAAAGATCAGTTTCAGTACAGTGTATCAACAGTATTATGAACGGCCAATCATTCTTATTTCAAACAATAGTAGGTTTTACTGTCTTTACACAGATACATAATTGTAGATTTGTAATTTTACTTCTTGCTAAAGTTAGTGGTTAAATTGCTTATTTACATACCCTTATGAAGCGTGGAAGAAGAGACTTGAATACTGTAATATTTAGTGATGTTAGTACAGGGAATATAGCTAATATTAGAGAAGGCAGCACAGTGAGTTCCAGTATGTCATTTTTGTACATGTTAATGTCCACACACAGCAGTTCTTTCAAGTGGAGTTTTTGTGCTGAAACACATTGACACTTCCTGTCTCACCTCTACACATACACACAAAATCACACAGTCATACACACATCTTCGCTTGCAGACCAGCCATGATCAGCAGCTGACACTGGGGGAGGTGTGAAGAAACACACATGCACACACTGTGATGAATGCACAAAACATTACATGTTTTTAAATATATAAATATCCGTATATGCATTCATGCATTTAAAGGCAGGGTAAACCGACAGATTCACTCTCAGAAATGGGTTTATTCAGAAATGTCTTGCGCTTGCCGTGACTATATGTCATTCTTTGTGGTGTTTTAATGGTAGACATTTACAGCCCTGAAGTTTACTGCCATGCCTTAACTTTACACATATGCATGTAGTATAACTCATGTAGTGCACACTGCGCATGGATAATAATAATCATGGCTATAACTCTATCTAGGCAGCACAGTCCCAATCAATAATGTCTAAACGAGATTAGATTGCTTTAGACTAGATTGATTTAATTCGTTTTATGTCAGTCTAATAATGTAGACTGTTTGCCTTTTAAGGGCAGATGAGAATGACAGAATCATCTTCCAGTATGTGTGAAAGACATATTTTGCTGATTAAAATGGTTTTAATTTGAATTAAATGCAGCCTTTTAAATTTGCAGTTTATTAAGGATAAACGAGTCAGCAAATTGACCAGTTAATGCTAATTGTAATTACTAAATTGATTTCAAGATTGACAGTGTCAGATGCAAAGCTTAAGTCCAAGAAAAAATCTAAACATTGATCCTGTGCATATTAGTCTTACAAAAGCTTTTATGTCTTCAAATAGCACAATGTCAAACACGATATCGCCTAACTTGTCAGTGAACTACGGCTCTGTGTAGTGAATGCCGCTCAAACTGAAAGCAGGTGATGATGATTTACTACTAATCACTGGACCAGCTTTACTGATGAGATGCGCATGAAAATCAATGCGATTCCTTTCACAGCCCTAAGTCAGTCTGCCAAATCTATTACATCTTAATATAGGAGTTTTCTTAAATTATAATAGTCTATATGATCTAATTTTGCTTCTTGCAAGAATGTTATTTAGGTGAAAGGCATTTGATCCGTTCAGAATAAAACTTTAAATTATTTATTCGAATGAAATTATTGCCTACACTACAGTTCAAAAGTTTGGGTCATATTTAGAAAAATTGTTTTTGAAAGGTCTCTGATATTCACCAAAGCAGCATTAAAAACAGTAATATTGTGAAACTGTTTTCTATTTTTATATATATTTAAAATATAATTTATTCATGTGATGGCAAAGCTGAAAATTCAGCGGCCATTTACTCCAGTCATCAGTGTCACATGATCCTTCAGAAATCATTCTGATATGTTACTTAAGAAAAAAAGAAAAGTTGTTTTTTTGTTTTTTGTTTTCAAAACCATGATAAGAGTTTTTCAGGTTTCCTCGATGAATGAAACGTTTAAAAGAGCTCCATTTATTTGAAATGGAAATCTTTCGTAACATTATAAATGTCTTTACTGTCACTTTTTTTGTATTAACTTCTTTCTCAAAGAAAATCTGACTGAACTTTTGAATGGTAGTGTAAGTCAGTTTGTAGCTTTAAAGATTTCAATACAGCAAATGTCATTCACAGTTACACCATATCACATGTCCTGCGCACACACACACACACACACACACACTGCTCTCTCACTTCAGCATGCAAACCCTCTTACTGTTCACCCTCCATGTGCTGTGTGATTGTAGAGCAGCTACAACACCCCCCATCTTTTTCTTCCAGCACCGACTGATTTGACTCATGGGATATGCTGTATATTGGAATAGCTTTGACCTAGAGAACCATTTACAGCATTAATTGATTTACACAATTGATGTCTTCTTTTCCTTTACCATCAACCTCAGTCACCCTCAGTGTATTATCACTAGGGTTTCGGATCTGGGTTTGGGCTGTTAAATAGCGAAATCATCTTTCACCCTGGTGTAGGCTGTACCTGTGCATAGCAACATTCAGGGGTCTCTTGGCAACCAGCTCATATGCGTGCGTGCACGTGTCACTGCTATCCTACACTCCTTAACACGCACTCAAACAGCAATCACATTACACTCCCATGACACTATATTTATTAAAGACGTGCATAGATATACAGCTGTGTTACTCTGTATGGTTTACTACAAGGTTTAATTTCTAAAACGCTATTTTACTGCCCTAGGGAGGAGAAGAGTAGAGCTGCAAGCAGCAATTAGCAGAATCAAGCTGCCATTTATTTAACAGCCGCTAGATTTTCAGCAGTCACTACTCCAGTTTTCAGTGTCACATAATCCTTCAGAAATCATCCTAAAATACTGATTTGGTGCTCAAGAAACATTTCTTATTATTATCAAAGTTGACAACAGTTGTGTGGCATATTGTTGTGGAAACCATGCTAAGTTTTTCTGATTCTTTGAAAAAAAGTAAAAACGGATATTTATTTAAAATTAGAAATCTTTTGTAACAATGTGCAAGACTTCACTGTCACTTGTTTAAATCCCTGCTTAAATATTAGTATTAAGTTATTTTAGTTTTTGTAACTAATAATTAGCATTTTTGGCTTTTTAGTTGATCTCAGATCCATTTTCTTGCCTTCAAGAAAAAAATATGCTTCCTTGAGGCTTATTATTATTATTTTTATTATTAAACTGAAGTTTAAAGCGGTTCATACTTAATAATAGGCCAGTTAATAAGCTATAGGAAACTAACACAGGATTCGTAAATATTTGAATCTATGATCTGTTTACCACTTTTACACTGAATCATAACAACATTACTGTATCCACCAAAAAAAAGTATTTTGCTACCTCTTATATTTATAGTAATTTTTAAGTCCTACATATGTTGGCATAAGAAAATAAAAGTAAATTCTCAAAAGACGCAAAGCATTGCCTCCATTATAATAATGTTTATATTGTACCCAAATTTAAATAGATCACAATTGAATCAATTTATATTAAACAAATTTTTTATTTCTGAGGGGATGTTTTGCTTTCAAACTCTTAGGGCCCTATTTTAATGATCTAAACGCAAAGTGTGAAGCGCAAAAAAACTTTGGACCGAAAAACGGTTGTCCCTATTCTCGTAATGAGTAATGGGTGTTTTTTGTGCATAACGGGCAATAAACCAATCAGAGTCTCATCTTCCATTGCCTTTAAGAGCCAGTTGCGCTCGTGCCATGACGGATTTGCTATTTACACGGCGGAATTTGGCAAGCGCAAAGACAGAACATATTATTTTATTAGCCTACAAAAAATTCTTATATATTGCAATCCTTTAATTTTTTATATTTGGCATGTTTGTGTGCTGCTGTGCGTCCCTGTGTATAATAAGCAGCGTGTACGCTCTTTAAATAACAGAAAAAAAATTTCAGCTCCTTAAAATAGCAATGCACCTGAACACACCTCTTTTTTAGACCAGCACGCCCATGGGTGCACAAATGGGTGCAAATGCATTTGCTTATTAAATGACGTGGCGCTGGATGGGAAAATGCAAACAGCGACGGACTGAAACTAGCAAACACACTTGCGCTGCGCCTCCACCTGCAGTTTTGCAACTGTTTTTTATTATCATTATTATTATTTCAGTTATTGTGTGCTTATATTTAGCTACATGGAGGCAAGGTTGAGTCTAGAGAAAGATACCCTTCCCCTTCCCTTTTACATTTTTACCTGCCCCAAATACCCATCACCCAAGGCCTGTGCACGGGACTGTAGCGCTGCTCAAACTAACCTACGCCCCCTGCTGTTTGCATGCAGTCACTGCATCCAGCAGATCCTGGAGGCGGTGCTTCACTGCCATCAAATGGGCGTGGTGCACAGAGACCTGAAGGTAAGTGACAATTGTGATGTGTGTGAACTTGTGTATGTGCTCATAAACTTGCTATGTGGAAATCTGTGCCTACTACTGTGTAGATTTAAAGGGCACTGACATAATTGCTGATAGGAACTCTTGGTCTCCCTTCGAAAATGGGTGGAAAAAATATTTAGAAATGGGAGGTCAGTCCGATTTCACACAGTGATAGTGCATGGCATACATGCTTGAGTGTTGCAGTGTTTGACCATTGCTGGTAATAAATTCACTTTCATGAATGTTCAGGTAAGACTGCGCTAATTGGACTGACTTAAAGAGCTACATTAATTTTAGTTTATTGATCAAGACAAATGTCTCTTTTGCACTTCAAAAGTGTTCCCACTAAAATGAATCCCCTGCAATTATTATCATATAATAATATAAATAAATATAGACCAAATTGAATGAACTATGACAATGTAACTCTTATCTAGATTGCTTTTATTGACCAGAGAGTCAGTGTAGACATCAGGGTCCCAGTCCCAGACCAGTCCTCATGTCCAGGTTTGAGTGCACTGCAATGCCATTTGACTGCTCCCTTCTGACCTTTGACCTTTTCTAAAATGCAGTGAGCTTCGGGAAAGTGTTGTTCCTAGACATAATTCAACTAATCTCACGTTACCTGGCATGTTTTGCAGTCGGATTACAGTGCAAACTGGCCAGATATTAGCCTAGGATGCTTATCGTAACTGGCACAAAAAAATGTATGACTGCTGGGTGAACACCGCTTCAGAATTTATGCTGCATGTTTATGTATGCATGTATAAGTGGTTTGATTGTGACTTGGATCTGTGATGTCACTTTATAAATACACATTTATCTGCAGCTTTTCTTCAATATGCACAGATCCGGTACACTTTATATTATGTACTTTTATTGACATGTTGACTCCGTAAAGAGCATGTGCAAAATAATATCCAGATGTATATCAATAAATCAGGTGCTTTAATCTGATTTAATTAGTAATGCACAGAAGTTATAGTTTTAGCGAAACATGAGACTGAAATTTAAATTGCCACTGAAAATTTTTTGTAATAATTACATTTGCGTAATTTGATAATTGACCTCGGTATGCTGTTAAAGGTGTTGTGTTCTAAGATGATAAATTAATTTAGTCATAGTAGTTTGGCAACAAGTCGCCTCTCAGCATTTCAAAATGATTTAATCTGAAACCAAAAAATCATTACTTCTTTTGCTGTTTTAGCCAAATATTGGACCGTGAACACTTGACATTCCTCCCTAGTACAACTGCAGCCATAATTATTTACAAGTATTAATGTCTAGATCTGCGATAGACTTGCATGAAATAGTCAAACGACTCATTTAAGAAACGCCAATTAAACATCACTCATTTCGATCAATGATTTTGGCGTTTTAAAACCTTTTCCTTTGAAAACTGAAATGAGTTCTTTTTTGCAGTTTTAAACCAAATATTTTAAATTGCTTTAATTTTGGTGCATCACTAGATTTAATCCGTATACATTTAGATTCAAGCCTCAGTTTCACAGTAGCAGCATCAAGAAAAACGAAACCAGGTAAATGCTAAAAATGGCATTTTGGTTTCACGCTCTCAGTGTCTGCCCTTTAAAATGGAAGCCTGGGGCACGCGATCTTCCACAGCTGGAATCTGAGTGGGCATGACAGGAATGCCACTGCAGAAAAGAGCAGCGGTCTTGCACATATATTATTGCACATACACACAATCTCACACATCTACCAACACCCATGATTTTTTGGATTTTACTGAGCAAAGCAAGTAAACTAAACCAACTCATGCCAATTTAATCGGTGCACCCAGCTGTGCTTTTCAGTATATGCATATACATGTATATAATGCATATAATTTGATTCGTAGCTGTGCCCATGCTGATGAGATTTTTGCTAGGAAGTCATGTCATTGATTTCACTGCAGAGGTTATACACTCGTGAAAGAGCATTGGAGAGCTAGATTTGTTCTCAGAGGGTGCTGTTCATCAAAATTCCTCCCACTACTGAGCTTTAAGGCTGGGATTAGCTCCTGATGTTCCAGCCCTTAACAGAGTGCATGTTTAACCTCTTTTTTTTGGGGGGGGGGGGGGGCAATCTGCATTAGCTATGCTATATGAGAGCTGCTGAGGATGGAGACAAAATCTAGGAAATTTTTAATGAAGGGAAGGTTGTGAAGTAATTGTGATAATGAGTGTTATGGAATGTTATTAAAAAAGTAAATGCCCCCTGGCTTAATTAAACATGGGCAAGCTGGTCTGTGAGCATTTGAGAGCAAGTTGACTGTGTATCTGCATGAACATATTCAGATGTATTAATATCTAGATGTTTTTCATAGGACTTAAGTTATAATTACAAATGTTAGATTATTCTGCATATGCAAAAAAAAAAGTAAATATTGATGATAATCAGAAAAAACCTACAGTCAGTCTACTCTTAGCTTCTAATGAAAGTAGTGAATTAATTATATATGAACGAATGTATATTTATTTATTTAATTATTTTTCCTGTGATCGCAAAGCTGTGATTTTATCAGTCATTTATGACTCTTTAGTATTGCTTGATCCTTCAGAATCATTCTGATTTGAAGGTCAAGAAACACAGTTTAATATTACAATTGAAAACGTTTTTGCTAGTTTATATTTTTTGTGGAAACAGTGACCTTTTATTTTTTATTTCTTAAAGAAACGAAAGTTCAAACTAATGCATTTATTTGAAATTGAAATCTTTTGTAACATTATAATGCGTAATGAGAAACATCTGTCACTTTTGATTAGTTTAATTCATCCTTGCAGCATTAAAGTATTGATATCATTTTAAATAGTCTTACCGACCCCAAACTGTTAAACGGTAGCTTATTTTTTTTAGTTGTCATTTCTCTCAGTTTAAATCATTTTAGTAGCAGTCTACAATGTGAATAAGAGAGTGAGGGAAGTGGATGTTAGATCAACCAGACCCTGCAATGCAGGAAAATCTCCTTGAGATTTCACTCTCTGCTGCAGAGCTAAAGGTGTGTGTGACTGATCTATAAGGGCTAGCTAACAAACCAAATAGCCTGAGTTGCTAGCACTATGATTTATAAGATCGTGTCATGTGTGTGCTAGCAGAAGGCACTAGAGGAGATATCACATTATTAGCATCCATCAGTGACAGAGAATAATGAGGATGGATAATCTGGGTCAGTTGGGAGGAAAACATGCCCGCACAAACACACTTATTACCAGTGAAGAACTTTTTTTTTCTTAATCCTTTATTTAGAAACATTCTGCAGTCTGAAAGTTCAGCGAAACCCACCATTCAACTAATGTCTAACAGAATCTGATTTGGGGAGGTTGATTATATTATACACATTTAAAATGTGCGCTGGTTTTATGTTAAGAACACGTGATAGGTATCTGACTATCTATTGTTGTTGTGAAGTGTGTGTCAGCATGCACAGTGTGTTTGTTACTGTGAGTGTAAAGTTGTGTGTTAAGGCAGGAGAAATGTTGTCTTCACTCTCCCCTCAGCCAGAGAATCTGCTCTTGGCCAGTAAGTGCAAGAATGCCGCTGTGAAGCTGGCCGACTTTGGACTGGCCATTGAGGTGCAGGGAGACCAGCAGGCATGGTTTGGTATGAAGATATTGCTACAATGACACAAACCTGTAGTTTGATATTGAGAGACGCCCACACGATTTATAACAAACACTTTAGAACTTGTTTGTACTGCTTACACCTTTATTATCCCATTTTACTGTGCATTTACAGGATTTGCAGGGACACCAGGTTACCTGTCCCCTGAGGTGCTGAGGAAAGAAGCATATGGCAAACCGGTGGACATCTGGGCCTGCGGTAAATAAACTCAAATTCAGTGACAAGCACATGCTCCTTTTGAAGAAATTACAGGAGTTTTATGTGCTTTGTGCCAAATCTAAGTGAGCTGCCTTGCTGTCTGCTTCACCGTCTACCTTCCCTGCTGATATAAAGCTATTTAAACCAGCCCTAGAGGGTTTTCTGTTCTCAGTTGGTTTCCTCTTCTAGTCAAGCTGGTCTGGTTGTCTTTGTTTTAGAGGGGTTTTGGACACTTTCTAATTTTTTTGGCCCGCCAGCTAAACAATCTAAACACCAGCTTGACCAAGATGGAAGAAATTGGACTTAGGCTGGTTTATTTGTTTTCAGCAGGGTCCTAAAGGGATGTTCATACATTCAGAGATTTGCAGTGACAGATAGAAGTAGTCATTAATTTTCAGTGAGAGTTGGTGATTTCCATTAAACCTGCATGATACCAATTAAGCCTACAAGCAAACAAAGGCAAAGAGACTCAGCAACCTCATTTATTTCGTACTTGTTTTGAGTATAGAACAAATAATATAACTGGCAAAACAGTATAACTGGCTGTACTGTATTCAACAGCCTTAAAATTGGTGCTTACCTAAGCTCTACTTGGAACAGATAGATAGTTTTTTAAATTTATTTTTTAATTGTCTTTATTAAGGTGTGATTCTGTACATTCTGCTGGTTGGATATCCACCTTTCTGGGATGAGGATCAGCATAAACTTTATCAGCAGATCAAAGCGGGAGCTTATGATGTGAGTTTTATGATCTTTTCAGTTTTGCGTTACTGTATTTACCAAAAAACGCCAAAACTTTGATATGATGAAATGTGTTGGTTTTCAAATTATCAAAACACTTAACTGCTATCACAAGTATAGAATATCATATTGAATGTTTTATTAATTTAACTTTAGATGGCACAATCAATTTTTTAACACTTAAAGACATTGTTTGTCTAATAGACTGCAAAAAAAATTACGTGATACATTTTTAAAATAGAAATTGCCTATTTCATAGAATAGACTGATTTATTTGATAGATGCAGCACAAGTGGGGGATTTTTGATAATATTGATATATTAAGTACTTTTAGCATCATTTTATATGGTTCAAAATTTTTTGGGAATATTGATTCATATTAGTTGTCGACTGGTATGGTTTTTTTCAGTTTTGCTTGACCCAACATTGATTCATGCATCTTCATAATGCCAGTTCATTAAATTGAGAAAATTGAACTTCAATAGGTGTTTACATTTTCTTAGAAACGCACAATTTCTAGTCAAAAGTTACAGAAATTGCTAATTTCAATAGATGGTTTATATGATGCAGTGCTTGCTGACAGAGCTAATCTGTTGTTGTATAGTAATCGCATTTTTAAAATGTATTTCTCTAATAGTTTCCATCTCCCGAATGGGACACAGTTACTCCTGAAGCCAAAAATCTCATCAATCAAATGCTAACCATAAACCCTGCCAAGAGAATCACTGCACAGGAAGCTCTCAAACACCCATGGGTCTGCGTATGTATTCACCAACGCGCAAATGCAGACATATAGAACACTTAGACAAAAGCAGCAAAACGCAGATGTAGATATACAGTAAAAATCTTTTCCCTATTTGTTTCCATAGCAACGCTCTACTGTGGCTTCCATGATGCACAGACAAGAAACTGTGGAATGCCTGAAGAAGTTCAACGCCAGGAGGAAACTCAAGGTGTGTTTCTTGGTGACACACACATGCTCACTCAATTCTAATTTTACACACACACACAGGTTATATTTCCTCATTGTCCTCACAGGGGGCCATCCTCACCACCATGCTTGTGTCACGGAACTTCTCTGGTAAGTTATTCGGGTGTGACGAAGCTGCAGATTAACCTTGGAACTGTTTTGATTGACAGCTGAGTTGATGAATATGTGTGATTTCTGATTGGTCTGTTCTGTGTATGTTCTGATGGTTCTCCAGGGAATCATCTGTGTGTCTTTTAGATCCCCACTCCGTCTTGATGTGCTTTTGTTGTCTGTTGTCTGTCAAATAAATACTTGAAACCTCTTGCTCTCATTAAAAGTGACCTTTGGGCAAGATTTGGGCTGCACAGATTTTGGGGCCATAAAAAGTATTCGATGACTTAAGTTGTACTTAGTGTTATAATGTTATTGCATTAGATATCAAACCAAATGGTACCTAAAAACAAATGATGATAGAGAGTTTCTCCAGTTTTTTGTGATTCTACTATTGCAAAATCACCAATGTGGTATTTTCATGATCCTGCATAATAAGCCATTTAACCACCAAAAAATTCAAAATACAAAAAAGGCAGTGCTACTTAATTTTATTGACATAGTGTCATTGAAAACATGCATGAATGAGAAAATATAGTAAAAAAACAATTAGATTTGATTATTCAATTTCTGAATGCTTGAATATTTAACCAATGTGAAAAACTATTTGTCCTATTGTTTGTAATTTATTTTAAAAAATCATAATTATCTTGACTAAACAAATTACCACCTATGAATGCCACTTGGGTCAATATCTAATGTGATGACATTGATACATTTTTAAGTGTGGTTTAACGGTCCACATACTTTTTGGGACAACTTTCTTTATATTTTTACGCCCTGCCCACCACTTACTGTACATACAACCTTTTCCTCTCCATCTTGCAGTTTGCAGTTTTAATGTAGCTCTGACATCACAGATCTCATGCATAATTCAAAATAACATGCATTTCTAGACTTCTCCCTGCACATGTAAATTGCCTAACTCTCTCTGTCAATTCTCTTTTTTTTTTACTCTATCCTTAATGAAAATTCAAGTACCGGTAGTTATAGCAGCACTTTCTGCCTTCTGAACTCATCTGTGATGCCAGGGCTCTGCTTGTAACTGCTTCAGATGATGGTCCAACAAAGGACATTGATAAATATATGTGGTTTGAATGTTAGGATTTATGATTCCCTCTGGGTCAGAGTCTTGTTTTGTTGTACTTTGGTTGTAATTAAAGTATGGCTCTTGTTTGAGTGGGGATCATTTTGTTACAAGCCACCTGTCTCTCAAAGAAATAAAAAAAATAAGAAAATTGGTTTGACGTGTTCTTATAACTGACCGTTTCTTCTCCTGTAGACTAATGAATGGTTCTCTTTCACTCTGCCCCCTTTCCTCTTCCCTCTCTCTCTCTCTCTTTTTGTTCCTCCCTCTCATTGTGTGTGGGTGGGTATGTGTGTGTTAGTGGGTAGCAGACAGACCACGGCTCCCGCCTCGGTCACTGCGGCTGCGGCTGCAGTAGCCGCGGCTGCAGGCACCACAGCAGGGCTGGTGGAACAAGGTAGCGCCGCCCTGCGGGGCACAACTCCTCTGCCCCTTTCTGTCTCTCCGCTCCTCTGGTTATTCCTACCATTCCATTATTCTCTATTCACAGTGTGCTCCACAGTTTTTCTCCCCCCCCCCCCCCCCCCCCCGTTTATCTGTTCTCTTTCCCTATTGTCCTTGAAATTTATTTTTCATTCTTTTATTTTTTTCCTCTATTTTCCCTTGTTAATTCCTTTTTTCACTTCCCATATAATTTCCTTTCATTTCCTTTTAATTACCATTATCTGTTTAATGTTTCCTTTCCTTTCCTTTCCTTTCTTTTACTATTTCCCTTTTACTTTGTTTATTTCCTCTCTCTCCTTTTCATTTTTCCTTGCTTTACCTTTTCCATTTCCTTTTCTGTCCTGTCCTTTCCTCTTTACTTCTCTATTAATTTCCCTTCTTTTCGGTTTCCTTTTTCCTTTGTTTTCCCTTTATTTCAATTAAAATTGCCCCTTCCCTTACCCTTTATTCATCCTTTTCTTTCTTCTTCCCTTTTTCTTACCCCTTTTCCTTCCATTTTCCTTTTCTCTATTTATATCTTTTCTCTTTTTCTGATTAATTTCAGCTTTTCTTTCTTATTTTTATCTTATTTGTCTAATTCATTTCTTTTTCACCCCCCCCCCTTTTTAGTTAGTTACTTCTACAAAAGAAAACTTTCTGTATTTCATCCTCCCTCTACATCCTTTCTGTCACTCACTAGTCCATGATTGTCTCTGCATGGGGCTAAAGCATGAATGATGACTCACCCTCTACCTCTCTTACCAGCTGTTTCTTCTGTTACTTTCTTGTCCTCCACACTTTTGTGTCATTATTCACCTCATTTCTCTTGTGGTTCATATCTTATAACATGTGTATTGGTTATTGGTCCTCTCAGTGGTCTGTCATTGTCATTTCATTCATCTTTCATTTATTTCACAGAGGATCTACACCAAGATCTTTACATGATGAATGTATTTTCCCCTCCCACTCTCTTTTTTGAGTCCTGTTCTCTCCATCATTTCTTCCTTTCATATGTGCCATAAATCACTGCCTCTTTTTGGTTTATTCTTAACCTTCTCTTCATTGCCTTTCTTTTCCATTTTTATCTGACACCCATAAGCCTTCTTCACTTTCATCCTCTATATTCTTCCTTCCTTCCTTTACTCTGTCTTTAATATGGTCTGTGAAGTTGAAGTTCACCCCTGTTTCAAAGGGTGGAACAGTCTGCCTGCTGTTGTGCTGAATGCTGCATGGGAGGTTGGACTAATGCATGTTCACTAACTTGGGGGTGTGATGTGCTGAACGAATCTGGTGCACTCGTGCATGGTCAAAGCTTCTTGACAACAGTTTTGTTTTTTTTAGCATTTTTTTAATCAGGATTTCATATTTGTGTATGGACAAGATGTAGAATTATGTAGAATTTTAGTTAACATTACTTGTTGTTAACATTACTTGAAACTGGATCCACGGTATGAGGGGAAATGCATGGAAACAAAATCTCTTTATTCCATTTTGGGCTATAGTGGATATACAGTTGCAGTATACTGTATTTGTTTTATTTTGCAGGGTTTAGCATAGATGACTACACTATGTGTGCAATTTACAAGCCTGTCATTTGGAATCTTTTTCTTGCGCCTTACTTTAAAAATTTTATAATCATTGCATCTCCTCCAGAGCAATACAAAGAAAGCCACTGCTAATCTATCACAAAACAAATCAATTCCAGAGCAAAGTATTATTTTTTATTTTTTTGACCCGATAGTAAAAGAAAAGCTGATGACAAAATACAAGATGGGTTTGATTTGTTTAATATTTTCTGGGTCACTACATTATTCCTCCACCACTCCACTAGTGTGGAAGCTAATAGAGTTAATTTTGTAGTTTCGACTGGATGTGTTGTAGATTGACTTACTGTATAGTAGATATTTTTCAGCTTTTTAATTGTATTCAATATCTTGACATTTATTTATTTATTCTAAAATGGCTTAAAATGGTGTTTTTCTATCAGTGGAATTATCATTTCGACCAAACAGCCTTTGGCATTTAAGCGTATAGGCAAAAAAATGTGATCATTTAGAATTTTTAGATTTATCCAAGCAGTTGTTCTGGAGGAGCCAGTGACATTGTCTTGCCATTTACCTTTTTGAAAGGGCAAAACATGATTTGGGTTTATTTTTCAGCTTTTCTTTTTCCTTTCCTTTCCTGTTTGTTTTTTGTTTTTTAACATAGAGTGCATCATGAGTGAGGCAGAAGGGTTGAGCTGGTACATTGAGCGTGTGCTGTGGCTCAATGTGAAGGCTGTGCTTTATATTCAATGCTCCCTCCACATGCCTGCAATCAAATATTTATGTAGTGCTGCCTCTCTCTGTTGTCCTTCTACTACCCCCAGCCTGAGCAACCAGACTACTGCACTATAGGCAGTTACACTACATATGGGACTGACACCTGGATCCCTTCAAATCCTCATATATGACTTTAATATGGTGCATATAAGAGAATATATTTATGTATTATACTTTAGGTTATGTGGACACCCATTTTTTAGTTTGGGCATTTTAGTGGAAGCTGTTATAACCGCAAATGATGGATCAACTCCCCATTTATGCCCATAATGTTGCAAAAAGCTGTCTTCTCAATCGATAATTATGCTTAGTTTTGCTTGTGCAACTGCTATACATTGCACAAGATGGATTGAAATTTTCATATATATATATATATATATATATATATATATTTTTATTTCATTTGGTTGTATGTTTGTTTAATAAAAAATATATTGTAATTATTAATTTATTTAATGTTTACTTATTTGAAAAGCATTGGAGAACATTTGAGGAATAGGTTTTAGAGTAGTGAAACTGCTTATACAAAACAGCCTGGCAGAAACCTGTTTGCCTGCTATTTTTTGCTAAACCTTATTTGCTGACTCTCTGCAAGGTAGATAAACTCTGAGATAAATGATGACTACTGAAAACAAGTTGACATTTTTTTTGTTCTTGAGTCCATGGATATAGATACAGCTCCATAAATAGTCGTTTAGTTTCAGCATTCATAGATAAACCACAAGAGATATTTTGACCTCTTCTCCAATACTCTTTCTTTTTCTCTCCATTCTCTCTTCCTCTCTTTCTTTTGCTTTCTGTGTTAATGGCAAGGTAAGGAGCTCCACTCACTTTAGAGTATTAGAGGTTACTTCACTTCTGCTGCTCTTTCTACAGGGACACATGCTCATTTCTTCTCACTGATCTCTTTGGGCCACCAGATGGGTGGATTGGTGGCCCAGATTCAGTTCTAGGAGGATCTTGAGTGACCCTGTTCTTTTGTTTATTATCAGAAATACAGCAAATACATTCAACTTTGACTTAATTTCTTGTGCAACCTCTTGCTATGTTGTACCTCTTGCATTTTTTAATGCATAATTCCAGCTCATGCCATCTTAATGATGACACCGCTGTATCTGTAGGATCATTTTACAGAATTTTCTGAATGACAGAGTTTTGCTGAAATTATTGTATTAAATGAACAGTGTCTAGAGCTGTTGTCTCAACCGAGACGTTAAGATATCCTTAATAGGGATGGGCACGAGTACCAGAGTACTCGGAATGTAAATAATGAAAACACATTTGTTTCGTGTCTCAGTTTGAATTTGATGTTGTGACAGCTATACACAAACATACCCAAAAGGTGCTTCAAAGGTGCTTGACAGAGTGCGTGTGCATTTATTTGCATATTTATTTTTGATCATGAAGTGGTACAAGAACCAACCATGAATGACAGTGATTGTGTCAGATGCTTCTTTATACTCATTAATGATTGCTTTATATTAATTTAATGAATGTTGTTCACCATGATGCTGTACAGAACAATGAAAAGCATAAATGTATTTATTTTTAAATTATCCTTAGTCCTTGGATGGATAAATTTCACTGTAATCTACACTGTTTGGCTGAACCTAAAAACGCTCATTTTAAGTATTCAGTTGTTTCCCTTCCATATGATTGTTTCTTTTCCAAAAGGTTTATAAAATTAAATAAAATGTTAAGAAATGTAGATTGAGTAATGAGATATTTGTGGCAGCGTTGTTTCTATGATAATGAAGCAGATAAAAATGTGTAGCTTAATTATAGATTTCTCTGCCGCAGTCTTTCCTGTAAGATGTATTTTTAAATGTTATTTTTATGATTTAGACAATGGGGAACTGTTCAATCTGAGGGGCCAGTAATAAATCTTAATCTGTTTAAAAGTCATTGTTACTTTTATATAGTACTTAATAGATCATTATTTTTTAACAAAAAAATAGTTAGTTATCATGAAACATTGAATTGTATTTCATTTCATACACACCACCCTTCAAAAGGAGGGTTGGTTAAATTTTTTGTATAAGTGATTAATTTTTTTATGATTCCTTGAGGAATAGAAAGTTCATTTTAGGAAATATAGCCTGGGTAAATGGAAATTTTGTAATATGCAATGTGGTGTTGCTGATTTAACGTCTCTCTCTTATTTCCTCCCATTGTAGCAGCCAAGAGCTTGTTGAACAAAAAAGCTGACGTTAAGGTAAGACGATCTGTCGAACTTCTGACCTCTGGGACCCAGACATGACCAGATGTCTTCTCTCTTTTCACTACTCCGTCTCTCTTTCCTTTTATCTTCCTGGCTAATCTGTCAGTGCTTGCTTAGAGTGTGTTTAAAGTGTGTTCTTTATTGCATGATTGTTTTTTACACAAGTGTTATTAGTTGATATTGTGTTTGATGTGTGTGTATAGATGTGTTTGTTTTAAGACATGAGAGATTTAAAACCTGACCACTGACACCTAAAGTCACCTTATAAAAATACAGTATATTTCAGTGTCGTTCTGATTAAGTCTAGTCAACCTCTACTAAAAAATTACTTTACCTTACTGACAGATAAATAAAAAAAAAGATTAGAGATGTCTAGTCATCATTTACTCAAAACTCATGTATTTCTGATTGTAGTTTTTACATTAAACACTAGAAAAGTTTAAGCTAGCTTAGCACAAAATGTTTAAGCTGCACTTTTTTTATACAAGGAAAGCTGATGGTAGATAATGGCTGTCAAGCAAATTTATGTTCTTCACGCAAAGCTTTCGCATATCTTCAGAAGACTTGTAAGCTAATTTGTTCATTGACAGCTAATCTTTACCATCCACATTCATTTTAAGGAAAAGAGCAGGAAGACTGGACATCACCTTTTGTGTTTCCATAAAGAAAAAACAAAAAGGATTTGGACCGATATGGTAAATGGGTGAAATATCCCTGATTTTTAATTTAAGGGTAAAATGTAAATATATTTTGCTAATTTGCTTATTTTTCAAATGATTAATCGCATCCAAAATAAAAGTTTGTGTTCACATAATATATGTGTGTGCGATGTTTATTTATTATGTGTATATAAATACACATACATGTATATATAAAAAAAAAGATTTATGTATATTAATATATAATTTAGATTTATATATAAATATTTTATATATAAATACTTAATTTTTCTTATATATGGACATGTGTGCGCATCATCTAAACACAAACTTTTATTTTGGATGTGATTCATCGTTTGACAGCCCTATTATCTACCATTAAAACCTTCTTTAAATCCGTCCCCAAAGATACCACACATTCACATGGAAATGTAAAAGTATAAATGCCTCTGAGTATTTTAGTGAATTTTCACAGACTCTCCAGCAGTCATATGAGCATGAAAATCCATGATTATTAAGCTACCAAATGAAACCTACCTTTAACACACCTCTCTGTATTTAAATACATCCCACAGAATTCCACACATTAGCCAAAAAGTAAAAATCAAGTGCAGTTTACACAATGAACCTTGCTGTGAGAATTTCAGTGAATTTTCCAGGCTCTCTAGCTGACATAAGAGCATTGAAACATCAAGTATTACCAAACACTATAATAAGCTCTATCCGGTCATGAAGCCAGCAATACCACTGAAAGATGAGACGAAATTAAGGTTTATTTCCATCACCACCTTTAGGCGTGTGGGAGACATTTAGGTGAATGATATAACTATGACGGCTGTAATGCCATTGAGGGATCTATCTAGAGTAATTTGATTCATGAAAAGGGATTTTCAAAGATGAACTGCGCTTAACACTTAGGGAAGTGTTCACAGACACACACTCAAACACATTTTTCTACCTGTGTTTACTTTGTCGTCACCCCACTACCCACCTATGTGACTCACACCTGCTATCTCCATGTGTATGTGTGTACATATGTGTGTTTGAGCTGAGAAATAGTTCAATGGGGAATGTGACTCTGCTTCCAAGAATAGCCCCGAGTCTGAAACCCTGGAAACTCTGAGACGAAAATAGCAGCACAGCCCTCCTCTCGTCACCTAGCAACAGGCTCCCCCACGTCCTCTCCTGCCATTTTAAAATATTTCTTCTGTCCTTTTCATGATTACTTTGCTCTCTCTCTCTCGCTTTCCTCCTTTCACCTTTATGCTCCATCGCTGTCTTCGGAGTTCAAGCCGAGCTGATCTTTATTTAGTCTCTTGTCACTATTTTTCATATTAACGGAAGCTGACTTATTTACTTTTTGTCTAAATCTTTGCACTACCACTGGTTATGTAATTCTGCTTTAGAATTGGAGGCATTTTTATGAATTTATTTAAATATGGTAGTTGCAGCGATTGGAAGTTGTGCTGCTTCGTTTTCAACCAAAGCGCTTCTGAGAACATTCTGTGCTTAATATAACTTGTTCTTGGCTGCCCTTTTTTTTTAGGACAAAAAATATCACTGAACCGCACAGAATCTGCTTGCTTCCTCTCTCAGCAACCCTACCTGTCCTTGCACGTCTTTCCTACTTTGTGTAAGCTCCTGCATTGTTTTCCTGCTTCAGGTTCAGGGCCAGATGTCTCTGAACGGTAACTGTCATATGTCACAAACAACTGACCCCAGATCAGGTAACTTTGGTTACGCTGATCATTCCTCAGGTGCACTTCAACTACTCTTCTTCTAGTAGCATGTTTCTCTCTCCTTTTTCCTCCACTTGACCCACTACCCTTCCTTGTTCCTCTTTCTCCAAATCCTCTTGTACAGAAGAACCTCTACATATTTCCTTTCTCTGAACCCAAACTTTCACATGCACTCCAAAATAATTTTTCAAATCATTTTCTTTGACTAAAATACACACAGCTCTGACTGCATTTGAGATCTCCTCCCAGCACTTTTCTCTTCACTCCAAATGAACATGGTTATCAAACAAGCCAACAGCTACTTTTTTATATTTCGTCTCACAGTTTGCACCATTTTTATCACTTCTCTCCTTTTCATTCTCTCTGTAGAAGCGGAAGTCGAGCTCTACCATTCAGTACATGGTGAGAATCTTGTTTCATTTGCACCCTTCTTTTTACTTTCATCATCCTCTTCTTGTACCTCCACCTACTGTACCAATGCAACGCTTTCTTCGAACGTCTTACTTATGAAATTATTGCCAGCATAAAAAAAAATATATATATATATATATATATATATATATATATATATATATATATATATATATATATACAGTGGGGATCGAAAGTTTGGGCACCCCTTGCAGAATCTGTGAAGATATGAGTAATTTTCAAAAAATAGGAGAGATCATACTAAATGCATGTTATTTTTTATTTAGTACTGTCCTGAGTAAGATATTGTACATAAAATATTTTAACATTTATTCCACAAGACAAAAAAAATGCTGAAATTATTAAAATAACCCCACTCAAAAGTTTGGGAACCCTTGGTTCTTAATACTGTGTTCTGTTACCTGATGATCCACGACTGTCTTTCTGTTTTGTGATGGTTGAGCATGAGTCCCTTGTTTGTTCTTAACAGTTAAACTGAAAACTGTTCTTCAGAAAAATCTTTAAGGTCCTGCAGATTCTTCAGTTTTCCAGCATCTTTGCATATTTGAACCCTTTCCAGCTGTGACTTTATGATTTTGAGATGCACCTTATCACACTGAGGACATTTGAGGGACTCAAACACAACTATTTAAAAAGATTCAAACATTCACTGATGCTCCAGAAGGAAACAAGATGCATTAAGAGCTGGGGGGTGAAAACTTTTGGAATTTGAAGAACAAGGTAAATTGTACTTAATTTGTGTACCGGGAAACATACAAGTATCTTCTGTTGCTTACGAAGGGCAGAACTAAATGGAAAAAAAAGTTCCTTGGCCAGAACGCTCTGTGGACTAGACTTTTTGGAGTTCAGATATGGCTTTGTGAGACCACTTGGTTGCAGTAAAAGTGTCCTGCTTTCTTGAGTGTTTTCTGACAAACACCAGGTTCCTCCTCCTCGTTGTTCTTTCCTTTGATTGAATATTTTTGATTGGCTTCCATGGACACCACGAACCTCCTGGATCTCATGGTTAATACTGACCACTCTGGAAGCTTTAAAAGCAGGTTTAGGAGAGGCCTTTCTGTTCATACACAGGTAGGTACTGGAGTAGTCATGCAGAGTAAGACCCTTTGTTTTGCCAGTGTTTTTCCCAATATTTCCATAAGATCTGGAAAATCCTATTTATACACATCCCAGGGTTCTGACTGCACCAAATCTTGCTTCCTTTAACTTACATTTTTTTTGCAGGATTGAGGCTTATATTCTCAGTGTTCAGGAATTTTTTCTTATGGGTCCCATAAGAGGATAGTATTGCTGGTTTTCTTTCCTGACAATATTCCAGTTTACTTGGATAAAGTTGGTCTTCAATGGAGATGCATGACCATCTCTGATAAGTTTTTGAGAATTGTTAATGAATTCTGTAAGTTACTAGGAACAGTGTGTATTTGAATGGATATGTGTGCCCAGATGTGTTTTTACTCGTGTATGTGAATTTATTTCATCCAGTAGTTGTGGGCTGCGGTTCATTCATCTCCCTTGACCATGCTTCCCGCTCATAGACGCATTATAACGACATTCTCGCATGAGTGCCGGAGCTGTACAAGGGAAAATGGACCGTTAGATACCACTGCAAGCTAATAGACATGAGTCCCGAGGGACACTGAGTACAAATAAACACCCCTAGCTAATCCGCCTCTGCATGTTATGTAGCTGATTAGCAAAAAACATTTTATAGATTTTAATAATGACCCTCCCTCCCCTTTCCCTTTCGCTGCTAGAGAACATTGTGCCTCAATGAATAACACCGTTTTCATGTAAATGGTTAGTTGGCACTACATCAGTCAGTTACTTTAAAACAGATAATGACAGTACCCTACTGCATGTGTTTGTGTGAGAGTGTTTGTGTACATGTGCATGCCGGACTCTCCCTCGTTCTTTCTTAACTTGACCCTTGCTTAACTGAATGTATGTTGTGTTTTCCTGCACAGCCCCAGACAAACAGCACCAAAAACAGCATAGTCACCAGTCCCAAGGGAAACCTCCCCTCTCCTGCACTGGTATTTACCTCTCTAGTCCTTTTCTTTCTTCCAATCTATCCTTTTTTCCTCCCTCTGTTTGTGACTGTACTTGCAATCTTTAGGACAATAAGGATTTTTTTTGTTTGTTTGTTTTCTTATGTGCTGTTTTACCAAATTTACATTGCATCTGAGTGCAAGCCGACTGTATATAAAAAATAAATAAATTGCAGTTTAAAGCTAGTAGTAAAATGTATTAAAATAAACTATGTATTTTGCATTGAAAATGTTAAATGCAAAGATATTGTGTTTAGAGCAGAGAATAACATGTATGTAGAGTATATACAGTGCATACAGTGGCCTTTGTGTCTTTGCATTTGTGTACTGAAGCTGCCCTTAAATGGTATAAATTTCAGTGAGTTGGATATCAAACCAGTTGCATTTTATATTAAGGATATTTGATCTGTGAGCAGTGTCCAGGCCATTTGCAGCATCATCATTATGTTCTGGATTGGTTTGGGGATAGGAACTCCTCCTAGAACTCTTAATCAGTAATTAAGCTGTTCTTACGGTTTCCTGGATGCAGTGTTGAGAAGAGGATGTTTGGTTCACGGCAATCCTTAATGGTGTTCCTCAATTAAATCCACTGGGTCTAGTATACTAGTTGTCAAGTGAGTTGAATGTTTACAGTCCTGAGCAGTGCTGTTGCCATTCCAACTGTGTTTGAAGTTTGAAGATCAGCATTTATTTGTAAAAATTTAAAGGTGCAGCTCTATTCCATAGCAGGTGCCATCTAGTTAAATGCTATTATAAGTGCTTTATGAACATTTTAAATGACCCAGCCTTAAAGTGGCACATCTTTTTTTTAATTGAGCCCTCAACTTTTTGGCTCTGTCCATGGACCCAATTAATCTCTGTTGATTCAGTTGCATGCACTCTGTCATTCTGATATATTACTATACACTATAGGGCCTTTCGCACCGCTTTAGTTCCAGAACTAAATGTACAGTACTAAATTACTGGGACGATTTTGTGCGAACTATTTCCCAGTGTTTCGACAGCTATGTCATTTCTGCGTGGTGTTCAACAGCGTTAACAAACGGAGGATGGAGGATGCTGTGATCGGAGCTGTGTTTCGTGGGTTTCACTAAAATGGATGTGGAATGTAGAATTATAAGGGATTGAAAGAACGTAAAAAAGGAATCGCCAATGACAACTGGCAGTGCTACATTTGCTACAAGTGTATATTTATCGCCATTCATCATACTGCAAACACTGCGTCTAATTATCTCGCAAGTGTCTTTAAATGCCATTTTAAATCGTGGAGGGTGAGGGCATTTTCGAACATGTCTGGCCAATCAATGTCTACTTACGTCATGGTTAGTAAAAGTTGTGCTGGTTAGACCCTGCTGTGGAGTAGGAGCTAATTTGGTTCTCGAAAAAGGTAGGTCGCTACTAAAATTGCACCTAGTTCCGGAGGTGCGAAAATGCCCAAAAGTGGGTAGTTCCAGTTTGTTTTGCGAAAGGCCCTACTCTAGCCACACATTTATGGGGTTGTTTTTTTGTTTGCATAATGCCAGTTTGTCTTTCAGTGTCTGCTTTGATCGGTAGATAATGAAGGTTGTTTATCGCTTGGAGCTGGCAGGGAATTTAATAAATGTCATTATGCCAGCATGGAGGGTACATGGGTGATGTGATTATTTAATGTTTAATGACATGCTTGAGTGATACAGATGGATAGTCTATGTTCTGAGGGGAATTTTGTAGATTTTCTGTGGTCTGTAAAAGTACTGTGAAGAGGTTTTAGAGTGAGCCACGAGCATTAAGGAAGGAAGCTCCTAATGAAAGCATGACATGCATTTCATGATATATACAGTTATTGCAACACGTGGCTCAATACATCAGAATTTTAGGATCTTTTATAGTTGCCCTTTAATGCAGCCACTGTGGAGTTTGTGTTCTGTTTGTGTTTGTGCGTTTTATGGAGCAGATTTAGTTACTCAACCTTGAAGTGAAGTGAGGAGGTGTTTATGGTCAGTAAAGACTCAAGCCTTAGTGCTTCGTTCCATGGGTTCCCTTCCAGCTTTACTATTAACTCTACAGTTATGTAGGACTGGATGATATTTTTATTTTGCAATTTTCATTTTTGGATGAACTTTCCCTTTAAGGGGGAAATTAACGGTTAGCATTTGCAGCTTCTTATAGACTCTTTTGTATATATATATATATATATATATATATATATATATATATATATATATATATATATATATATATATATATATATAAAATCATTATAATTATTATATTATGTTCTTTATTATAGCTCAGTGGTTCATAGTAACCTTAGCATGCAATTGCTGCCTGTTGCACGGGGCAACGGTTGTCATGGTGATGAATACCTGATAATGACGGGGACCACAGGCTGCCGATTGGACAGTGAGGGAATGTTACTTCCTGCAAGAGAGAAGTGTTCATTACAGATTTATGCGGTCTGATGTGTGTCTAGCTAGCAGGTTTCTGGGTTGACACATAAGGAGACGGATTAAAATAAACATGTTAGTCTAATGGCTGCGATAGCATCCAAAGTTGTTCTGTCAAAATACCGCTATTCCACTTTCAGCGGTACGATGCTTGTTTTGTGCATTCGTAGTTGGTGGTTTAGAAAAATTAGAGCCCAACATGCAGTAATTTGTTTTCTGAAGCTCTCTGCTGTTGAACCTCTGGTGGTTTTTGTGCATGTTTTGTTTGTTAATTTTTACTGGGTTGGCAATCACAAACACCCATCCACCCACACACACATACTCTCTCTCTCCTCTTTTTTCTCCTCATGTTTTTCCACCCCCTCCCCTGTCGCTCTGTAGGAGGCACAGACCACTGTCATCCATAATGCAGTGGATGGGATTAAGGTAACCCACCACCACCACCACTCTTTTTCTTTCCTTCCCACCATCCGTCCTCTGTTTGATCTGCATCCCCACAATGCATTTCTGCTAATGTGTCCACAGACTATGACATCATCTGAGCGTGTGTGCCTGTTGGCTGCATGCATGACCTTTTTGAAGTTTAATGTGTTCTCTCACTAGTACTCTTTAAATCTGGTTGAATAACAAATTGCATGTTTTAATTAAACATTACATGCAAATGAGTATACATGTTCCTCTCATGAAACGCAATTCCAGTTGTTTGTGTGGCGCTCCTTTCCGTGCTAGTGCGATTGTTTCGCGATTAATCGACGGTCTGTTTAGTAGTGATGTTTATTCATGATTGTGATGATGGGAAATGACTCTTGACACATCAGACATTTGCAGTATTAGGCCGAAGAGCAACTTTTAGAAATCTGTGTCATGATGAGAATATTAAACCTGCTGTCTCGGGTCTCTTTTGCTTCCGGCTGTGTGGCGTAGAGACCTCTTGTGGTGCTCATTGATAGTGCGACTTGCAAAACTATCTCCCTTGACATGAAAACATTTATTTTTGACAGTAGCATTTTGTAGTACTCCTAGTGGAAGATAATTCTTTTAAAAAATAAAACAGAATAGAAATCAAATGGAAGAAAATAGGTGTCGCATACAGTGATGTCGCACATCACACTTTGATTTTCCCAGGAGGCAGTAGTGAAGTCTAGATCTGGGCCGAGTTGTTCTGCCAATGGTTGCTGTTCTGTGTGAATTCTGAATTGGTCCTAAAATTCCCCTTAGAAAATGAGCTACTAGACCCTTGCGTGGGACACTGTCTGTTTTGCTAAATTTGCCACTTTCTTTATATAGGTGTAACAAGGTCTGTAGTGCAGCATAGATGATGGAATAAGAGTACAAAAGCCTTTTCAGGAGCACCTAATAATATCGCCCCACATACTGATGGCCTATTTACAGCAGGAGCTGGTGTCCTTGGTGATTGCTACAGTTACGCTGTGACAGGTGCACAGTCCCGTATGACAGGTGACCGTGCCCCCCTCCTCCTCATTTCCTATTGAGACATCATTCTGTCGATTAATTCAGCTGAGCGATAAGGTACAATGAGAAGTGCTGCCGTGTGTAAATGCTTACCACAACAGTGTGTTTTTGCAAACCCTTCAGCTTTGACTGTTTTCTCAATACAGCTGGGCTCATTTGAAAATAGTTGTTAAATGCTTTAGTAAGAATTGCAAACCATCAGGACTCTGCTTTAAATTAGACATCAAGTGGTGACGTAACACAGGACTGAAATGATTTATAAAACAGGTGAATGCTGTTCCTTACACCCATATGCTGCACGTTGAAGCGTTTGCCGTACTCTTGTAAATTAGTGCATCTCTCAGATTTAAGCACAGGATATTGTGAAATTAGGAAAGAGTATTGAGTTCATAATGTTCATTCCTGTTGGAGGTGTGGCCTGTGTTTAATATCGTTAAGTAAAACAAACATAATAAGCCTCTTCTAACAGTCGTGCTGACATGGACATGCATTATTGAACGGTTGATTGTGCGTGTGATTCCCCAGAGTTCTGCTGTTTACATGTTCATTTATATTGTGTGTATAACAATGCGAGTGAGGACTTTGGCACTAGTTGGTATTCTTTCTGAAAAATGTTAATACCTCGTGAGACTAATTGGTGTTCTGTGTCTGAATATCACAGGAGTCGTCGGACAGCAGTAATGCCACAGTGGAGGATGAGGAAATGAAAGGTAAGACTCAACTATAAGCATTTGTATGGAACAACACACACTGCACTAAGGTTGCAAAAATATTATAGTTGTTTCTAGTCTGAATAGCAAATATAATATAATACTGTATTTAGTTCAAAATCCCAAAAATATGTTCAGTACGTGTTCAGTACATTCAGGTTGTCATCTTTCTACAGTGACGTGCTCTCTTATGTGTTTTCACATTGGGCTGATTTGAAAGGGGGTGTTTGGCAAAAAATGGAAATTATGTATTAAATCTTTCAAATGAATAATTATTTACTCAATCTTGTGTTGTTCCAAACCTGTATGTCTTAGTTTCTTCTCCAAAACACACACAAAAATTTTAAAGAATGTCCATACAGTGAAAGTCAGTGAGGTCCAAAGCAAAAACATCTTCAGATTAATTTTAAGATTATCTTCTTTTGTGTTCCACAAAATAAAATAAAAAGGTACTCATCAGATTTTACATACTTACAGAGCATACAGTCAGTCCTAAAGTTCATATTTGAAAAAACAAATCAAATTTACACTACCATTTAAAAGTTTGGGATCTTTTAATTTTAAGGAAAAGTGATCGTAATAACATTTACAACACTACAAAATTCAGTTTCAAATAAGTGCTGTTCTTTGGAACTTTCTATTAATTAAAAAATATATATATTATTATCTAAAATTTTATGCAGCACATTATTATTATTGTGCAAAAAATTATTAGAATGATTTCTGAAAGATCATGTTACACTGAAGACAGGTGTAATGGCTAATGGTAAAAAAAAAAAAAAAACTTTTAAAATGTATTAAAATAGAAAACATTTCTTGTAAATTGTAATAATATTTCACATTTTTACTGGTTTTCTTGAAATTTTTATCAAGTAAATGCAGCCTTGGTTAGCATAAGAGACTTCTTTCAAAAACATAAAAATTTTACTGATCCCAAACTTTTTAAATGGTAGTTTATGCAGAGTATCAACAAAAATATAAACATTTAGATTCACTTCATGGTCCGTTAATATTAAACTGAGAAATGTAGTGAAAAGTTTTAGCCTGAGCTCATTCAGTGCTCACTTGGTGTCACTCCTACTTTCAGCGTTTGTGTTCAGCTCTCTCTGCCCCAGAACAAGGCAAGGGCACCTTGTGTTATAATTAAGCTCAGTGGGAAACAGAGACCCTGGCTATTTCAGAGCATGTGTGCAAGTGTGCGTAAGAGCAGAAAACTTGCCGCCAAATTTCTGGGCAGACAATGTGCATGACAGGAGCGTGATGTCTTGTTTTCGAGATCACACTAAAGAGACGATGAGAAGGGTGTGAGTTTTACTTCGAGATGGTGTTTGGAAATATCTGGCTGAAATAGTTGAGTGATGAATTCTAGCACAGCTGTGAGAAGTTAGCTTAATAACATCTAAGCTAGCTTTACTGTAAAGCACTTCTGTTTAAATAAGTTATTTGAATAGAGCCAGTTTATAAGGACTATAAATAAGTGTTTTCAAACTCTGAGTATGTTGATTTGATTTAGTAAAACTTTCTATTTTGTTGTGTTTGCCAGTGGAACGAGACAAAATACAATGCAATTAAATTAAAGTTTATTTGTATAGCGCTTTTTACGAAACAAATCATTACAAAGCTACTTTACAGAAAATTATGTTTCTACAATATTTAGAAGTAGCTTATAAGTGGTGACTGTCAGTTTGTGTGCATATGACAGGATTTTTCAGAAAAATTAATACAAGACGTAGTCAGCAAGACGATGAACATTATTAGCAGCAATTATTGTATAATGCAGTCACACTTGTAGCAATATTTGTTAGTTCTGTTTGTTGATTCAGGGTTAGCATCATCTGAGGTCCTCTGAGGGGTTGGTATCATCTCTTCTCATGTGTTCTGGATCCAGACTTGAGCTTGTGTAAATCCTAGTTACCACGGGATGTAAATGAAGTTAGACCTGCACAACTGCCATATCATTTTTTATTTTAGGGTGACATATTCCATTAAGGAACTTTGATTGAAAAAATTGGATTTTTGCATTTCATTTCATTCATCAGTCGTGTATACTAAAGCAACTCTTAGCTGGGACTACTAGGCTAGAGAATGGCTGCAAAAACCAAATTGATGTCAGTATGCTTTCTGTGTTCCTTCTCTCTCTGTGTGATTTTGGGAGGGGTGTCACAGGAAAGCTTGTAGATAACAGTTCAGTTATGCCTGACTCCGCCCACACACCTCCTGGCCCCTCCCCTGCTCTTTTCAGTAAGTGCCCTCTGACTGCCATGACCTCACCCATCTTACCATAATCCCCTTTTGCATGTGTGTGATACAGATCAGCACTAAAATTTGTGAAGTAGTGCCATTAAATGAGTTGCATTACTGAAGATAATTGTCATAATTTGTGTTCTCATTAGTAAACAGATAATTTGTTTTTAATCAGATCTAATCTTGCCAATTTCTGTGTCCTGATTGTTTAACCAGTTTCTCTGGATTTCTTTAGAAGTATAGTAAAAAGAAAATAAAATAAAAAAAATCTGTTAACATATGCTCACCTTACCTTCGTGTCTTTCCGGGTATGTATGGATTTCTTTTGATGTTTAAACCAAAATGCCTATTTCAGCTAAAAACTGAAACCTTTTTACACGTTTTCACCATTCTTTTACAAGACAATGGTGTTTCGGGTGCCTGACAATTTAAGCAATTGAAAACAGGTACCATTATTCTCTCCAACATAATCAAATTCATGATGTCATGGACATATGTATCACAGTACGTGTTTGAATAGTCCTGCTTTAAAAATATGTTGCCAACTACTGGCCTGGTGTGCATAAGCGTTTTAAGTCATTTTCATGGATCCAGGGATCATTTTGACACTTGTCAAAGTTGTCGTCTTTGTACACAAAAACCCACTGGAATAGTTTTTCCTTTTTAGCACATCGTTGCAGCGTGTACGCTCTTTAAATAACAAAGAAAAAACATTGTGCTCGACTTTAGACCAGGTTTGAGTTGGTCTATGGCGCAGTCTATTTTCAGCTCCTTAAAGTAGCAATGCGCCAGCAATGTGCCTGAACACGCATCTTTTTTAGATCAGCACGCCCATAGGCGCAAAAATGAGCGCAAATGCATTTGCTTATTAAACGACGTAGCACTGGACGGGAAAATGCGAACGGCGCCAGACTGAAACTAGCAAACACACTTGCGCTGCGCCTTGCGTAGCATTGCGCTGGGTGAATGATAGGGTCCTGAATGTTTGAATGATGTATGGGTATACAATGATGAAATAGATTTTCATTTTCGAGTAATCTGTTCGTTTAATGCCACTGCACACAGGACTGCTATTATTTGTTCTGCTCCTTCTCTAAGCTAAGCTCCACTCTGTTATTTCTGTCCTGCCCTGTCTGGGCCCACAGCTGCCTCTAAGTTCACTGATCTATTGGGTGTGGTTCGTCGGGGCTCTGTGCCCACATGTGATGCTGAGGGGGGAAGCACTATCACTCCAGCTGTTGTTTCCGCCCCCTTCACACCCCAGACCACCAATATTCCCACACAGAGTAAGTCCCAAATGAACCAGCATGCAGACAGGTTATTCAGAAGTTCTGCTGAGTCCATGTTTATTAGAAACTTGTTTAGAGTCCATGTTTATTATCTGTCTTTTCCTGTCATCTGCCTTCTGTCAATTATGCATCCAGTGTCACGTTTGACTGATCTAGTGAGCAGTGTACGCAGACCTATAGCCACCCATACAGACAGTGAGCCATCAGCAGCCAGCAGACCCCTTACTGCCCCGGTATCTGCCCCATCACACCCCTCCCCTCTCCCTGCCCAACCATCCTCAAGCCCCCTGCTGTTAGCACATTGTGAGTATGTGGTGTCAGTGTCCTGCAGTACTGGCACGGCAGCATGAGTTTTTGATTTCCAGGCAGCAGTGATGCTATTGGACTAACATGCATGCAGTGTGGATTTCTCGGGTGATTTAATCACATCACTGTGGACACCTGGGAGTAACATGCGTCTCAAATAAGTCATCTCTGACCACTTTTGTGTTATGAAGAGGAGAGTCTCTCTCAAGTGTTATTGCAGGTCGATACAGGAGTTGGTTTTTATCAAATAACATTAATAGAAAAGATACACTACTAATCAGAAGTTTGGAATTGGTAAGATATTTTTGTTATCGACAAGTCTAACATGGCTCCCGAGGCTGCATTTATTTGATGAAAAATACAGGAAAACAGAAATAATGTGAAATATTATCACAGTTATAAAAAGTTGATAGTTAAAAAAAAGTAAAAAAAAAAAAAAAAATGAATATATTTTAAAACAGTAAAAAGTCATTTTTCCTGCATTGGCAAACTGAATTTTCTTCAGTGTCAAATAATCCTTAAAAATAAGGATTAAACCTTCAAGAATCATTCTAATATGCTGATTTGTTGCTGGAGAAGCATTACTTATTATTATAAAAAATATATGATATTATGTCACATTAAACCACTCTTGGAAACCTTTTTACCATGCTGTCATAATTATCAGATTTGTTTTGCGTCTTTTCACATACCCTTCTTTAAAGCTTCTTAATGTAAAATATGTAAGTCCAACATAAAATATATGCATACTGTATATATTTAAATAATCTAAACAAACTACTTGTGATTGGAGCACCTGGTATTACAGAGAATCTTTGAATTGTGTTTCCTCCAGAGATTGTGTTGTATCTTAACCTTCAGTTGTTTGAGCTGTGGTATTTGGAGTCCTGTGACTAACAGAGCTGGAAATGAAATGCTGTGTGTGAACGCACGTATGGTAGTGTAGGTGGCTGAAATCTGTTTGGGTGGATGTTCAGACAACCTGTTTTTTTATTTTTGTGTTTATAAGCTTCTGTCTGTCACAGCAGCTTGTGTACTGATGCAGAAAGACACACGTTAGAAATGAGTCTGCTGAATAAATAATAGTGAGCCTGCGGAACATGTTTGCAGTGTTTTAAAAGATATATAGGCCACTTACCCATAATGCTCCTCCTTCGTGTGCATACTAATATAAGGGAGTTTGGATAAACTGGCTTCGGTTAACACTGACTTTCTCTTTCTACAGCACGCAAACAGGAGATCATCAAAATCACTGAACAGCTTATTGAGGCCAACAACAATGGCGACTTTGAAGCCTATGCGTAAGTTACTTGTGTGTAAAGGTGTATTTTTAACTTTATTTACCCACAACTGACAGTAAATGAGATGGCACTGAAACAATGGTTTTAATTCTTTCCAGTAAAATCTGTGACCCTGGACTCACCTGCTTTGAACCTGAGGCCTTGGGAAACCTTGTGGAGGGGATGGACTTCCACAGATTTTACTTTGAGAACTGTAAGCGGAGTCAGATTACTCTTCACCTCTACCCCGTTGTTCATGACGTCGTTTTTTTAAAGTGTGGCCGTTTCTCACTCTGTCATAGTGCTGTCTAAGAACAGTAAGCCCATCCACACCACCATCCTGAACCCTCACGTGCACCTGATTGGAGACGAGGCCGCCTGCATCGCCTACATCCGCCTCACGCAATATGTGGATGGGCAGGGCCGGCCGCACAGCAGCCAATCAGAAGAGACGAGGGTGTGGCATCGCCGGGACTCTAAATGGCAGAATGTCCATTTCCACTGTTCGGGAGCTCCAGCCGCCCCTCTACAGTAAAGGTACATCCTTGTATTGACAGATTAATGGTACAGTCTATAACAGATGCTGATGGTGCAAACTTTGTGCACAACAAAGTTTGCGGTCAGATGTTCTTAAACTTATTGAAACTCATCTAAGAATCCTGAATAAAATATATCACCGTTTCCACTAGGGGTGTGCAAGGATAGTCGAACATTTTAATATTCGTTCTGCTCTAATTATTCAATAAATAAAAATTATATTAGAATTTCGCCAAAAAAAAAGAAAAAAAAATGTAACAAAAAAACCTAATTTGGTCACTTTCTGTGATTCTCCACGGCATATATGAAGATGTATGAAAGCAAAAATCGCTTTCAGTAGCTCTGCTACTAAATTTATTTCAAAATGGCAATCCATATACAGCTGTGATCAGCTGTTCCTTCATCATGGCTGAGCTTTCAACGTCGTTACGGGAAAGGATGAAGCTGAATGTTTAGTTCTTGTCACTTGACCTGTGGTGAGCTTGCGGCATTCTGAAAAGTTGAGATGTTTTTAACTCGATGCAGTGCGGACGCGCCTGGAAAAAACGGGCGCATCGCACCGCGTGCGCATCGCGACCGTGTCTCTTCCATTATGAGCCCGTATATCTCGTGCCTACATTGGAAATAACGAACTTGAGCATGCAAAAGACGCGATATGTGAACGGCCCCTAAGAACTGCGGTCTTCTAACAGTACTTCAAATATGCCGTGGAGAATCACAGAAAGTGACCGAATTCAAGAATTTTGTTGCGTCATCTCTCAAGCAACGAACATGTAAAACAATAGGAAAAAAAGCAAAAAAGATTTGCTGACAGTTTAAAAGTTTAAAAGTTAAGTGTAGGCTACCTTCTACAATAGCCTAATTGCTGCAGGCTGCTTTACGTTTTTTCTTTGTTCACTTCGAATATTCATTTTTTGTGAGCTCAAATATTCGAATGTGATATTTGCGGAAAACGCTCATCCCTAGTTTTCACAAAAATATTTAGCAGCATCTTCATTATATAGTAGCCTTAAAATATGCTGATATTAAATAATTCACCGCTGTTAGAGAAAACATTTAGGTTTTTTTCACAGTTTTCACAAAGCTGTTGTGGCAATTACAATAAAAAAAATTATTTATTTCAGATTTTAGTATGTTTTACTAGAAAATACCATTTCAGTCTTTCTACTTCTACAAATTTCTGCCTAATTCTGCTTAATTTACTGGCAATTTCAGAGTGAAAATTGTTTCTACACTAGTTTTTTTATGTTGCCTTGGTCTGCTCATTGCACATTCTTGAATAGACTTTGTTTTTGTATGCAGCTGACAGACATTTTTTCCTCAGGTTGAGCTCGTTGTAGCCACATCTAACAAGAGTGCCCAGCCAGAAATGGAGAGTGCAAGAGTGAAAGAGAGCGTGAGGGAGGGGGGAAGTTGGAGAGAGGGAGGAAGGAAAGCAAGCCCAGTGATGGGTGGCTGTGAGTCTTCAGTGCCTGACCCTCCCACACTGGGCCCGGCCCCCTCACCTGTCAATCACTTCTGTTCGTCGTCTTCTGTCTTACCTTCAACTTTCCCCCCTCCCTCCCAGACACCGTCCTTGTATCTTTACACCCGTGCAGAGACTCCCCTCGTTGTGCACATGTGCTGTGTGGAGTTGGACAGTCTTTGATAAGTACAGATAATAAGGCCTCAGCGAAGTGCTTTCTGTTGCACCTTCCCAGTGTGAGTTATGTTACACTGATTCGCCGTCCTCACTTACAGTGTGTAGATTTTCAATATTGTTGTTATTATTATCATTATTATTATTATTATTATTATTATTAACATTGTTCTTACTGTTGTTATTAGTATTAAAACAAAAGCAATTGTAAAAGTAATTTTTCACACAATTCATGTTCTGGATGCCAATGATTTTGAATTTATGCCTTTTCTTTCCTAATGTTTTTGGGGAGCATGATTTTTTCAGTATATCAAAAGCGTTTATGTACAGGCTTCTCCGTGTGATTCACAGCCAACTGATGCGTCAGTCCATGTGTGTTCAGACGTTAGTGGACATTTGTTGGTATGTGTGACTGTTTTGGGGCAGATTCTACCAGAGCCTGATAAAGAACGACGTGACGTCCGGGGTCTTCCAGCTTATACCAGTCATTATTTCTCACATCATTAGCTCCGATTTGGAATAATTCAGCAGATTTGCTGTCAGTTGGCGAACTGCATATTGAATGAATAACTCCTTTTTCTGGAAAGCCACAATCGTGCTTTATATGTAACTTGTTACACCAATTGCAATGTTAGTGTTATTTTAATGTTGCAATGTTTAGAATTTTTTTTTTGTTACTTCTTCAGCCAAGTCAGTGGTATTAGGAAAGCGCCTATTCAAGTTGGGCCGATTGAATCAAACTAAAAGCATACTTCAGTTTAACATACAGTAGGGATACCAGATTACCTCTTCATTTCTGTTTTAAGACTATGGAAAGATGTGGACATCATTAGAGGAAATTTTTCTTAAAAATAAAACTCTTGTATCTCTACACTAGTCATAGTGGAGGTTTAAAATCATTGGAGGCCATTAAAGAGCAGCTGATTGGAGGAATTTTGGTGGTTTTTAGCTGACAGTTACATATTTCTGCTTTTTTAAATTTTTTTAGATGTTGACATTTATATTCTTCGTGGCATATTGTTGACTTATATTACTTATTCTATTTTTAAGAGTTTATATGTATTTAATTTGTCGCCTGTGTGTGAGATTTTAAAGGAGAGTGAACATTTTGTTACCCTGGAACCTTTTCAAAGTGTGTTTACTAGTGGTTGACCGATATATCGGCCGATATTTGTCATTTTTCAAATATCGGCATCGAGCTGATAAGTTTTCCTGCTTAGCCGATGTGTTCGAGCCGGGGCTTTTATTTTGACGGCTCTGAGAGCGGTAGCACCTGAGCACACGCAGTGCTCACTCTCTCTCTTGTTCATCGTCATCATTAATCGTTCTGTCTAATACAGATAAAAGTCTGTCTAATTATAAGATAGAACGGTTAAACAAAGAAATTAATGTATACAGAAAGTATTATAATGATTGCTTTTATATTAAGACTATTAGTAATAGAAAGGCAAACATTAAAATACTTTAGCGTTTGCCGTCAGCATTAAGCAAATATGCATTTATATAATTTAAACAAATCTTTGAATGACTAATGAACATTTAATTTCACAAACCTTGCAAACTTAGTCGAATCCATCTGTGAAATCTTGTGAAGTGTGCATTTTTATTTCAGCATGATCATGTTCGCTGCGTGATGGTCCGTCAGTGTTAATTGAATGCTTTAAAATATAAACTGGTGATTTCAAATAATACTGCGCTTTATGCATTTGCCCACTATCATATTCATGTCATTTTTCACTGTGTACTGTATGTAAAATGAGGGTTACCCTGGCTTTATTTGAAAAATATGATTCCGAGTGCACACAAACTTCCCAGATTACTGAGTCCCCAGTTGGTCACAGTGTTTACTTTCTTTTTAATTATATTTTTATTAAATATTTATTTATTTGTGAAACATACTGTCATATAAAGCATAAGTTTATTTCTTTTACACATTTATTTTTTAATCCATAGTCAAATGATTTCAAATTTCTTAAATATTAATAATAATAATTTAAAAAATCGGTTTTATATCTGCTATCGGCCCCACTGATTTCCAAGATATTGGCATCGGCTGTCAAAAAACACATATCGGTCGACCACTAGTGTTTATCCTTTGGATGGGCAAAGTGCAAGGAGTGTGAAAGTCTTTGGAAGAATGAAAAGGTTCGCAGTCAAAATCTGCAGCAATAGTTTTATATGTCAGAAGATGATAAGATAGTTTATGGAGTGCATGTCAGACCTTGTGAACTTTATACTGGTTTCACTCTACTTTGAAGGGTTTGAACTCTGGTTAACTGACGTGTCAGTGTGACATCGTCCCCCGGTCATGTGACTATTTTATTGACCTTGTGTCCTCAGGTTGTATTTATTTATTTTATATTATTATCGCAGCTTCTTACATGCTTCTTAATTTTCTCACACTTTATCTAATGTTTGAACTCACTAGTTTTGAGCCACGTCATATCAATGATGACTACTGATCTTTTTCCGTTGTTGGTATTTGAAAATAATTTTTCCAAAGCGCCTCTCACACAGATAAAAAGAGGTAATCTTTTAAAATCCAATCAAAATATGTCTCTCAAACAAAGTGACCCCGTGAGGCACATGTACTTGTGTTAGTGCTCCGGTGTTCTGCTTCTGTTACAGTTGTGTCTCATTCTTGGATGTTTTATCTCATGCAAAAAAGTTCCACACCTGTCCGCACACCGCTCCCTAAAAAATAAAATAAAATAAAACAAAACCGCATGTAAAAAGTGTACTGTTCTCTGTGTGTTTAACCACGAAAATAAACGTTGAAGAGTGAAAGTCACATCAATATAAAAACAGGACACACAGTACTGAAACTGCAGTTTATTTCAGCTGGAATTTCTTTGCATGATAGTCACTTGAACACTAAGTTTGGTGTTATTTAACTATTTGATTTCATTTTTCTATTGAATGCTGGTTTACCTAAACCTTTCTCATATCTGTCTTACCATCTTTGTTAAGTGCATATATATATAGATATATACATATAATATTTTTGTCCCAAAATTATGCTGACAATGGCAGCGTAAATGACGAAGACTATAGATAGCTAGGAAATGTCAATGATATTAAGATTATGGAAATGGTGATATTTCTACTGCATGCTTTTGTATTAAGCTGATTGTTGTCAATGCAGGGTGACTGATATTTATATTAACGATTATAAGATTTCTCATTAGTATGAGACTGCTTGACTTCAGAGAAGCACTTGCAATATTAGCTAAATATGCATGTCTTTTTTTTTCTTTAAATCACTAATTTGTATCAAAGATCTGCTGTTTGTGCTTTGCGGATATTCTCCAAACCTGAATGGGCAATAAAATTGGGGATTGTTTCTGAATTTTATCAGTCTTTTATGACTAATTTAACAACTACAGCTCAGTAAATAGCAGAGATCCAGTGTATTTTTGCCTGCACCGACAACATTGTCCATCTTTAAGCACAGGACTGTTTCCGTTCGACTCGTAATATAATTTCTCTGATTGGAAACGGTACCAGATAGTTTCTCTGAAGTTGAGTTTTCTCACAGTAGCCCTCTGTTAGTTTTGTTTTCCTGTATAAGAAGATATTCTTTTTGATTTCTGATGATTCTTACTCTTGTTATTGCTGTTCTCAAACATGCTCTGTGTATTCCCTGACTTAAGCAAATGTGTTCAAAAGATATAAATAAATGAGATGATTTAAATACTGAAGAATCTTGTGCATGTATTCAAAATTTACAAGCAATATGTTTTTAAAGGGTTTTTACTTGAAACTACGCAGGCTGATGGCTTATACAATCAATCAACAACCTCGTAGCTCCCAGCTGGTCTATTTCAACATATTAAAAATCAGTTCTGCTATTGAGAAAATAACAGAGATTTTTATTTCCTTGAACTGACTATTGCATTCTATATCAGGGATTTTTAAAACTTTCATTTTTTAGGTCTGTTAGGTTATGGAAATAGGTTAAGGCAATAAGTACAATCTGTAAAATCACATAATATTTAACATTGTCACTGCTCAGTAAACTGTAATTCTAATGGGAATAGCTTTTTCAACCACTTTTTTTTATCTTTATTTTTCCATTAGCATTTAAAATGCTTTTTAATTAAAGAATTCTACCTTGGGGGAAAATGAACTTTTTCAAAGTTTAAAAATGTCACCTCTGACATGGAGTGTTCAAATGTATGAATGCAAAAGTCAATTGCTTTGGATAAAAGCATATGCCAAATGCATTAATGTAACCTTTTTAATTCTGCTAGATTTATGTGCTTTCTGGCTTTGTTTGCATTTATAAATGTTCACCCTCCATCTTCTTAAATGGAATTTGTAGTGACCTATTTGCATTCTTCACTAATTAAAGTGTTTAATGAAAACATTGGCAGTTCAATACTGCAGGTCAGAAACCACATCAATCATCATCAAGTAAAAGTAATTTGTAAAAATTTGTACTGTAAAAAGCAACACACAAACACACATCAAAACTCTAAACAGTGCCATAAAAATCAAATTCATACAAACCAAAAACAAAAAAGCAATGTATACAGTTATCAGGCCAGTTGAACTAGTCTCTCACTGGCCTCCCAAAGTTTTTTGCTACTCCAGATTCTCTAGCGAAGGCTCTTAGATGAGCTGGCCGACAGTCAGTGAAGTATCCTCCGTTCAGGATCCGGAACAGAACTTAGTAATGACAGGTCCAGTTACTCTGAACGTAACCTGAATGAGACATATGACACAAGATGAACTTCACAATAATCCGTTCAGACAATTACAGATTTTTGGTAAAGGTAAAGATCACTATTATTACTGCTCACACTTAAGGACACCAGGAACATCCTAGCAACCTTTTCTGCAGTTGTAAATGTTAAAAATATTTGTGCTGCTTTTGATTAACAGAGAGCTTCTATTTGAAATATACATAATTTTTACATTAGAAATGTCTTTATCTATAACGTACGATTTAACTAACTGATTTGCTTGGTTAATTGTCTGTTTCCATAATATGTGAATTTTGTGCATCTCAGAAGCGTGGAGATGGAGAAGCGTGACAGTAGGTGAGCTATAGGTGGACTGTCATCCCAGACATCAGGACAGAGTGGACAGACTGGCTGTTTGCAGGGGGTTGTTAACTTACTGCAGAAATGACATTCTTGTCAGTCACCATGGCAAAAAAAATGATACATAAACAGCACATAGATTTTCTAAGAATGATCCAAAGTGGAACATATAATTACTTACTCTTTCTTTTGTTTTATCAGCCTTGTCTTCTCCTGAATGGGTTGTTCCCCTTCATCTCAGCTCTTTGTGAAGAAAAGCTTGACTGTCATTACTATGTTTTTCATGGTTCAAGCTCTCCATCAGCATTCTGTAGATCGCTGGGTCCGTGCATGACTGCAGTGACAAAGGTTGTGTGAATATGTGTTTTGTAGTGTTTACCATATGGCTGAAGAGGCTGAAAGAGTGCTTCAGTGAGTTTTTGGACAAATCATCTGGAGCAATTCAGAGAGACAGCCTAGTAAGCCTTTTGTGTACAATGAACCTAAATATTCTTTATTTTAAGGTATATGGATTTGAACAAACCCCTAAGGTCCATGTTTTAAAACCACTCAGAACACTCAAGCAGTTTTGTACAGGCAACCACTACTCACACTGCAATTCTACCATACGCAGGAACAGACGAGGTAAAGAGGAGTGACCCTTATTCGTTCTACCCCATTTTTGTATTTTACTTTTTACATTATTTTATTTAGCTATTGTGTTATTATTAATAATAATATAATGTGCATATTATAAATAATATTGTAGTTATAACTAGGTTTTTTTTAAATCATTTGAAATATTTATACATTTATTCTTATATCCATTATAATATACATTTGATATAAATGTAAAAAAAAATATTTGTAACAGAAATACATTTGTATGTAATTACTACATGAATTGGAAAATAAGCTTTATAAAATGAATTGTAAATAGATGTAAATTTAAATGTAGTTTCTAATCCTAAAAGGATTTGGAACTGTATCCAGCTCTTCCCTCTAACATCCTAAAATGCCTCTCCACCAATCACCTTTCTCCATGTGCTTTAGAAGTCGGTGAGGAATTTTGAAACAAAAATTTTATGAAAAAAACATGTTATATTTTTTTATATTTGATTTCAACACTATTTAAAAGGTGTAGAAATAATATTTGTCACCAATCAACAATAAGCGTACTCTTATAAACTGGGCTAAAGAGAGGGAAAGTGGGATTTCTTCTCAAAGTCAAAGATATTTGTCCTGATTGGCTGTTTAGAAGATTCAACCAATGAGGTCAAACTAAATGAATATACACTACTGTTGGATCAGGTAGATTTGTTTAAAGAAATTAATACTTTTATTCACCAAGAATGCGTTGAATTGATCAAAAGTGATGGTAAGGACATTTAAAGAAAGCAAGAAAGGATTCTTGAGCACCAGAACAGCATTTTAGAATGATTTCTGAAAGATCATGTGACACTGAAGACTGAAGTTAAGGTTGCTAAAAAATCAGCTCTGTTGTCTTAAGAATAAATTCTAAAATATATATAAATATAAATATTTATATAAAAATATATACTTCTCTGAATTTTTCCCTCATCCCTAATGATGTCACAGCTGTGCTGTTGAGCCGGGCAGAAGGGCTGCTTGATAAATTGATCACACTCCTTTTCACCAAACTGGTGATCTTCAAACTTCAGGTATTGTAAGCACTGTGCAGAGGGGGTTGCTGGAGGTGCCCGGGTCCTAGTAGAGTCAATGACCCAGAGTATTGTAGGAGACATTGTGTCTTAAGTAGAAAAGCTCTCTCCACTGCTGCTATGTGTGCTGTATGGGGACCAGGACACTGAGGGGAGAGGTACGCTGAAACTGCAAATGTGATCCAAGTTATAATGAAAAAATATGTCTAAAGATATTTTCTTATAAGAATATACTTTTCTTTTTTTGCCACAGATGTGCCTCCATCATTCTATGACATGAGGAATGCAATCAGTTCTCTGATTGGTCAGGGTGAGTTGTGTGGGCGGGGCTTGATGAGGATGGAGAGGAGAATGTGCTGCTCTCTGAGGAACATAGTCTTGTGCTGACGTGTTGCTGGGTTTTCTTGAAGGTAAAGCTGCTAGAAGGATGACAGAACATCAGCATACTAAGTTTAAAGCTGTGGTTTACAAAAAGCATTGTGTATGACTAAGATACAGTGGATGATTTACTTTCCTGTTAGGAAATTGGTATTTTTCTGGGCTCCCTGGTGGAGAGAATTCTGTCACTCCACTGTAAAGAACTGACATGGAGTGTGAAAGAGTCCCAAGGGGCTTCCAAAGTGTTTAAAGACAACATTCTGAAATGTAGACACTGGGGAAGACAGATTTGCTCTTTACACACTGATGTACACCTTTGTTTCCTCCAGTAACATCTGTTTGTGGTCCTGTTCTCTCTTTTTCTCTCATCTTCCATTAGGGGGCAGTAGAGGTCTGCTGTTTTGGCTTCACTAAAGTACTGCAGAGCTCTACTGAGCAGCTCTGACCCATGCTCTGACCCAGAGATCAGTGAGATCCCACCCCTCATTTACAACAGGTAGAACAGAGTGAATGATTCATTTTCAATAAGGAACTCATGAGATTCTAATCAAGTTAAATTATGTGAGTTTAAGTAGCCATTAAACATTTTTGTTTTATTTTTATTTATTTTATTTAAAAAAATCATATAGTGCTCTGATGACTCTAGCAAGTCTCGCCCCTTTTGGCCGAAACCATTAACACCCTACTGGACACAGCCAAAGTACCTCTTCCCCAGGACTGGGACCAAACTCTTGACTTACCACAGGTGGAGTAAATGATCTACTTATTAAATATATCTACAGTTTTGCTGGATCAGACATATGTCAAAGGTGTGTGCTGTTCACACCCTTCAAGCGCTGGTGAAGGGCTTCAGTCTGAGTGTAGCTGTTCTACAGTTTACCCCTGTGGAGGCCGTCCTGTCACTCTCACTCCCCAGCTTCCTGTGCTGGGACATGAGAAACACAGCCCTGCAGCTCTACAGTATGAGCCAGTCATGCTCACAATTATTCTCATTTCAACCTTTGTGAAGTAGTCACTTGTTTGATTCTCATGGCACCAGAATGTTGGGTCGACAACAGCCGACCGGTGAAGAGGGCTCATTCCAGCATGTCTTCTCCTTCCTAAAGCCTTTCCTCCAGGGGGCGCTGGAAAGCAGGGCTAAAGACCTTCATGATGTCACCGTTTTTCTACACCCTTTCCTCTACCCTGACCTCACCCTGCTCGACAAAATACAGTCTGGTGCTGAGGAACAGACATGGTATGATGGTGTACTGCTGTACAGTCAATCCATGCATACAGTTGCATTAACATAAATGCATTATATTGTATAATAGGCCTGGGCGATAAAATGCTATCGATATTTATTAACGGTACATCTTTGAAATCGATATAAAAATGTTCGATATAGCGGACAATATAGGCACGTACTGTGAGTGACGCAGAAAGCACACACAAACACGAACACGTTTTCACATGCTTTTGTTAATGGCACTCATTCTGTGCTGCTTACTTTTAGTCATGAAAACATTCATTTATTTACAAATATTTTATTATTATTATTTCAATTAATTGTCTTGATTTAACATTAACATTTAACATTCTGTACCTATAGGGCTTGGGCGCCGCGTTGCATTCTGGGACGTGGCAGTCCTGCTGGCAGCCTCTCGAATGTAAACATACATCAAGACGAACGAGAAGAAGCAGAGTTAGGAGAAAGAGAAAAGATGGTAAAATCGTGAAAAGGTTGTGGGATTTATAGGGATACGCTAAATATGGATGCCAGGGACCGGTATGTGGACAAAATCGTTACTATTAACGGTTTGGATCCATATGAAATTCCCAACAAATAGTGGTACCGACGGAGACTTGCTGCCGCACTTTTGCATAATAGATATCTTCGGCTACCTTGTTTGTTTTGTGAGCGCCTACACTTCAGAATAGTTCCGAAGCTACAAGTCATTAAATCGCTTAATGTTAGTTAATGCAGCAGTTTTGTAGTTGTAATTTTTTTTATGTCAGCAGAGTGATAGCAACAAAAAGATGAATGTTGAAATTTCCCGTATTTTGGATGAGTAACCCAAGAAATTTCCCTTATTTTCAATGTTGACTTAAGCTATATAAATGAATATTCAGATGTTATGGTCTCCGTCGCGCCTCCAAGCAGGAAAACGGTGTAAAGTTAATCCATTCTCATTTTATTTTCCCCATGGCGATTATATGTTGTGCTATTTAAACCCCACAATACAGCAACGGTTTACCATGGTTGAAATAGATTTTTAATTAATCAAATTAAGATACACGGATGAGAGGAAGTACGTCTAAACACTGCGCAGTAGCCCGAGTAGGAGTAAAGGAGGCTGTCAATGTGGTGGCCACGCCAAGTAATGACGTCACGACGCCCAAGCCCTATTGCTGTAGCCTCACTTTATAACATATTGCCCTGAAATCAGCCTGTAGATCTTGTTACACTCTTCATGTTCTTGAGTGAGGGGCGTTGTGCTAGACATTGTATTCAGTAATCTTTAAAAACAGACTTGGTTTGGACTTGGCCAGGATTTCCACCCAGCGCTGATGTGAGGTCAGTGAAACACCAAACTGCTCTACATGTCATGAGAAAATATACCATAGCCTTATAATGTTTTTAAATCCCTTCTCATTAGAATGAAAATATCATGATTGCAAGAATATATATATATATATATATATATATAATTGTATTATTATTATTTTATTTTTTTTACAATGTATGGAAAAGTTATTTTTGTTATTTCAGCGTCAGTCACCTGCAGGCCAACCTGAAGTAGGCATTGTTGGAACAGAACATGCCAAGGGAGTACAGGGGAGCATACTTGACTGCATTAGTTGAGGTTATGACCTAAGAGGAAGAGAGTCTTGTCCTATTCTTCTGGGTTTGAGGAGACATGGCTGCAGGAGTGTGTGGAGCTTCTGTTTACTGATCTGGAGTCAGAGGAGGACCTGTGCAGATCTCATGGCTCTGTGTGCAGTCTGCCTTCTCCTTTGTCACAGATAAGCTCACCTGTCATGCAGCCAAATGTAAATGTGCTTAGCTTGATGTTATTAAATAGTCTTAATGTTCTTCATATTTGTTTATATTTAATATTTTTGTGCAAACTGATAAAACATTTTTTTCTATTTTATCTATATTTTTAATAGGGCTGCACGCTAAATCGCATGCAATATTTAATGTGCATCTTGTCAGTAAAGCCGGTTCTGTAATCAGTGGTAAATCTCCATCACCTACGCACTTTCACATGAGCATTTATTACACAGGACCGTTGTTCACTGACAAGCTGTACAAACCCACGATCATATTTTGCCAGTTTTGTACAGCTTGTAAATGACAATATGATCTGGCATGTAAGAATGATGTCGGAAGCATCATGTGACAGAGAAGACTGTATAATTGTTGCAGAAAATTCAGTGTAGTTTTCAAAAAATCTCATATTCGGTAGGTTTTAATCTTTATATCATTTATTATATTTTACCTTGCTTTTTCTCGTATTGGTGAGAGGACACAGTTTGAATGAGCGAGACGAAGCAAAGGTCTCAGGTCTTCATTGATGCAGGACAGATGAATCCAATGTTGTCACAGATCAAGGTAGCATTATTGCAGTTAAAGGCTTAATTGAGTAATTATTATCCATTGATCTGGAAAAGCTGGCTCTTTGTTGACATATTGAGGTTAATCTATTAGAAAGGAAGAATAACAGTCCTTTGTCTTTGAAACAAGAGCGATAATAAAGAAAACTTGTCTACTTCACCAGCCAAAATCAAACACCAACTCCAGATAATTCAGCTCTGTAAGTGTAGCATATCTAAATCTGAAATGGCTTGTTTCTGGATGGGTGGTGATTTCTGAAATAGAGCACATTGCAGGGGGGGGGGACAAAGTCTCAGCAAGCATCTGAGCATGGTACATACATTTTTAGCTAAATCTCTCTTTTGAACCAAATGTGATTCATGCTTGTATATTGATATGTTTTACATATTTAATAAATAAAGATTGAATCATTTTTAGAACTTACTGGCTAACACTGATCTGTGATCCCAATAACAAATATTTGTATGCCAGAAAATGAATGCTGCTTATCTTTAGCTGATTGAAGTTTTGATAGCCAATCTCTGCGAACTCAGAGACTCATTTGGTTTTATTTGGAGTGGTGGCTCACGGTTCGCTGTGACAACACATCACAAAAGCCCAAACCGGTTTGAGCTGCCTCACACCAACCTCACAGCATCTTCTGATACACACAAAGCAGCCGCAATCAGCTGCTCTCATTCACTCCTGTGGTTCATTCTATCCTAATCCTTTCTTGTATTCCCAATACATGTTTGATCATTTTAACCCCTCTGTTTTTATATTTTTGTGACTTTCTGTACCCCTTTTTCATCTTCATCGTATCTTTGCGAAGGCCACTTCTACTCTGGTTTCCACTGCATGGGTAAATGCATCAAACACTGATCTAATGGTTTTTGCAGCAACAGTAAAGTTGCCCTACGATAACAGCAGTAGAAGAGTGTATGCTTTATGCCACATTTGGGGGTCTTCTCCCAGGTTAAGTGTCCATTTTCTGCCCTCAGCACAGGGCTTTTTCATGATTCACGGTTGGAATATGTACTCAGTTGCTGTGGACACAGTGTTGGGACGCAGCTGGGTATCCCAGTAGCCATCCGTGGAGCAGATGGTCTGAGTTTACAGCAGACGCTGAAGTGATTCGCACTCCTCTATGAATGCTGCAATTGTATTATAAATGACATATTGATTATTTTAGAGTCTAGAGGACATTCAGGTGGATTTCTTGGGAGGGTGTTATTTTAAAATCTGGAGAGAAAAAACAACTAATAAATAATGACAAACAATAGCAGTCTTTATACCTGTTTTTATATTATTTTAAAAAATTTGCCTCTTAAAAAGACTTTCTGTTTCTTTATTAATTCAAGCTGTTTTAAAACAGAGTTGTTGAATGTGAGACATCTGCTTGTGCAAATTAAATATATGGCAGTCTTTTTACAGGATTCAACAGAACAATCTGTTTGGCTTGGCTTTTTCCACTCATTATCTTCTGTCTTCTCCATAGTAACCCACATTTCACTTCCTGTTTACCTCCTATGGAGATCCAATATTAACTGAAGAAATGGTAAGTTATTCTGCCTCTGGATTAGTTATTTTTTATTCACAGTAGTTATGTTAGATTTTAAGAAATGTCTGGACAGTATATTAGACATGGTAATGTTATTGTACCATTTGTCCTTGGTTCCATTTAAATAGGTAAATAGGAAGTTTAATCATGTTTCTTCACTATATTGTTTATGACTATGCATGTGTGTTCTATTCTGAAAGCTTTCAGAATGTTTACATTATTATTATTATTATTATTATTATTATTATTTAAATAACACTTTTTAAACAAACCAGTCAAAAAGCTTTTAAAATTAAGGTAGACTTCCTGAAACAAACAGGAGTAATAGATGGATGTCAAAAACAGCAATCTTCAAACTTTAAAACAAAGTAACGCTGTAGTGATTGAATGTCTGAGCTCTCTCACACTCATCTGCTTGGGTGCACAACTCACAAATAAAAAGCTGCCAACTTGACTGGGGTTGGAAACTTTGTGTAATTTCTTGGAAAAGAAAAAAGTGGGTCAGTTAGCCTAGCAGGAGTATCATGGAAAGGAAGCAGACAATCTGGTCTAATTAAATGTAATTGCTTACTTCCAAGCTCCAAAATGTATTTATTATATTATTTATATAATAATAATCATTATTGTACAGTTTGACACATGAATTTATGAATTCTGCTGCAGGTGCATCTCAATAAATTAGAATGTTGTGGAAAGTTCATTTATTTCAGTAATTCATCTCAAATTGAAACTTGTGTATTAAATAATTTCAATGCACACAGACTGAAGTAGTTTAAGTCTACTTAATTTAATCAAATTTTTAGTTTAAATCTAATTTAATCTCAACAAATTAGAATATGGTGACATGTCAATCAGCTAATCAACTCAAAACACCTGCAAAGGTTTCCAGAGCCTTCAAAATAGTCTCTCAGTTTGGTTCACTATAGGCTAAACAATTACGGGGAAGACTGCTGATCTGACAGTTGTCCAGAAGACGATCATTGACACCCTTTACAACTTTGCTAAAGAAGTTGGCTATTTGCAGAGTGCTGTATCCAAGCATGTTAACAGAAAGTTGAAGGAAAAAGTGTGGAAGAAAAAAGATGCACAACCAACCGAGAAAACCGCAGCCTTGATGAGGATGAGGATTGTCAAGCAAAATCCATTCAAGAATTTGAGTGAACTTCACAAGGAATGGACTAAGGGTGGGTTCAAGGCATACAGACATGTCAAAGGAATTTGACTACAGTTGTCGTATTCCTCTTGATCAGCCACTCCTGAACCACAGACAACGTCAGAGGCATCTTACCTGGGCTAAGGAGAAGAAGAACTGGACTGTTGCCCAGTTGTCCAAAGTCCTCTTTTCAGATGAGATCAAGTTTTGTATTTCATTTGGAAACTAAGGTCCTCAGGTCTGGAGAAGTTCATAGCCCAAGTTACTTGAAGTCCAGTGTTAAGTTTCCATAATCTGTGATGATTTGGGGTGAAATGTCATCTGCTGGTGTTGGTCCATTTTCACTGCACCCGCTCACCAATACATTTTGGAGCACTTCATGCTTCCTTCTGCTGACCAGCTTTTTGAAGATGCTGATGTTCGTTAAATGACCGTGGTGTTGGTATGCTTGACCGAATCTTTAAATCTAGAATATTTAAACAATACACAATTCTATAAGAACGTTTAAATATGAATACAAATATTCATAATTTTTATATAAATTCTCTCTCTTTCTAGATAGATAGATACATTCGATTTATATTTTATTATTGACCAGACTAACATTTAAATAATATATTTATACAGAAAAAGTTTCTTGAAACAAATTACCTTTGTCAAATGTGAAACATTTGTGTGTTTTTATAATATATAACACAATAAATCGTTTGCTGGAACATTCCAGTCATTTCGTCTATTATAATTCACATGAACCGCCCATGCATCAGATTGTGAGAGAAGATGGTGTTTCTAGGACCCTGAGGACGCGGCGTCACTGCAAGGCATCAGTGCACAGACAGAAGGGCTGTTTACCAACTCTCACTCAGAGCTCGAGTCAAAACAAGAGAGAGCAGTGTGGCTCGGTTTACCACAGGCTCTTCCTTTTAAAACAGATCTTTTTCGTTTCGACCCGTCATGAATAATACTTGTTCTTGTTAATAACATCGACGAATGAAAATGTGTCAGCTGCTGTACTTTGTGTTTCTGCTGAGCTCTGGTTTGGTGGATGGTTTGTCTGTTGTTGAAGGTAAGATCCATTTCAATGTCTTGCAGTTACTTTCTAAAAAAAAAAAAAAGAAAAAGAAAAAAGATAATATAAATTTAGTTCTAGAGTATAAGTATTGGAGTTTATGAATGAGGGTATATATTCTCACCATTTTGCATTTTACATCACTGTTTCTAAATAATCATTCCATATCTGTTCATAACAAAGGGTGTTTAACTGGAAAAGTATTAAAGGATTATGTTTAGTTTAGCAAATGTTGAAATTTAAACATGAACATGTAACCAATTTTTTCTAAACTGAATGGAACTGAAACCAGTCTTCCAAATCACATGAAGTTGATTTGTTTTCCCCAGAGTGTATAACTTCTAATGGAGAAGACTATAAAGGAATGCAGCAGAAGACATCCACAGGGAATATCTGTCTCAACTGGAACAGTTTAAACTCTCAGTCAGGTAACTTATGTTTCTACATTTCATGATATATTTGTACATTTTTACTTAAAAAAATTGGAAATCAAACAACACCCCTAAACAATGTTATCATATTTGGGGAAATCAAGCTAGGATGCATGCAATCATGCATATTCACAGACTGTATCCATTAATTAGAGAATGCAGTTTTGCAAACTGGTACACATTATGGTTATGTATGATGTGGGCATGCTGCCCAGATTATATTATGAGCACAACTCAAAAAGCGGAGTAATCACTCTTCTATAATTCAGACAAGGGCTTTTATGGGGATGTGCATGTGGGACACATGCTCACACAAACAAAATGTGTTTAGATAGAAAATATGAAGTATCCATTAAATCTTATTTTCAAAGTTGATTGTTTTGTTTACTTCTTGCCAGATGTTGGAGATCACAATTTTTGTCGTAACCCAGATGGTTCAGAGAAGCCCTGGTGCTATGTCTCCGGGTCCGATGGAGTGACCAGAAAAGAAGCGTGTGATATTATGACATGCCAAGGTAGCCATGTTCACTCTTAATTAAACAAAATATTTAAAAAATCACAGCAGCTCCTATGCATTCATATAAATGTTCATTTTCTAAATTCTTGGCATTAAATTGAACCTAAGTAATAAAATATCACAAATCACTTGGTGTTTTGGGGGGTTAGATAAACCCTTAAGCATGAAATATGATTTTGATTTATGAAAGTGATTTATTTAACACGTCTTTCTCAGGCATTTCAAAGCTGGGTCTCACTAACGTTAGTTAGAAGTTAGTTTTAAAATATTTGCATGATGCAGAAATGTGCAATCTTAGTTTTGTGGGAAAAAGCAAATGGCATTATGAAAACATTCTCTAGGGACTGAACAAGGTCAGCACCAAATATTTTAATGTATTCACTTTCCCTTGAGCTTACACTAAACGGAACTTTTCTTGTGCTCTTAATCATTTTTCCAGAAGCTAGCTGTCTTTTATTTGGTTTATTAAAAAGAAAACTCTTGCTGAGACTATTAGGCCAGTTTTAATCCATGCTTATGCAGTTTCTTTAGAATTATCTTTTGACTTGACATGCTGCAAGGAAGAATTACTTTGAACAACATAAGCCTAAACTCATCAGCCTCGGTTTCCTCAGCCGGGGCAGACAAAGGAGCAAACAAGGAAACTTGTTCTGCAGCTGTTTAGGAGAATGTGTAGGCCTCGCCCTCTGGGATTCTGATTGGTCGTGATGAAGATGCACACCACGGCAACAGCCACTGATTGGCTAGCTGAGCTGTGAACTCATGTTCTTTAATTCTTCTCGAGTTTGTAAACAACATTTTCAGAGTAGGAGGTGGTGGAAAAATTCTGAGAGCTGGACATCAGCAAGAGAAGTAAATGTTTATGTGAATTCTCCCCGTGGGACCTCTGAAGCATATCACATCCACCTAATGTCCCGTGTAAATAAAAATAGACAAAACTGATCTCATTATGCATGCTTCAAAAACAAACAAAAAAAGTCTTAGTAATGGCCTGATGTGTCCAGTAAAGACTAAAGCTTTGTTTAGAAAAGTATAACGGCTATTGAAAAGTTTTTCTTTTTCAAGAGTCTGTTTTTACTCTGGATGTATGTCACAACAGGGATGGAAACATTTGTTGCTGCATATGTTAAAAAAAAAACCTTGTTACAGTAGGAGAGACATGGATGGTAGAGAACACAATTGTCAGTTGAGAGCACTCGCTCCCAGACCACAGTAAAACTGTTTAGTATAAATATTTGGTTAACTAATGGGAGTGTAGAGCTGACTTGCATTAGCAGCACAGATTGAGAAAAAGCTGAAAAACACTCATATCCTGTTTATCATGTCACCCCATAGACCAAAACTCCACAGAAGCCACGGCTCCAGAAGAGTATGTCCCCACTCAGGGACTCACCCCAAGAATGGTAGTGACCTTCGAAAACGCAGACTCCTTCCCCTCGCAGGTGGAGGGTGTGGTGGTGCAGCCCGTGAAGGGAGTCCATCAGCAGGTCAGGAGTGGACCCAAGAAGAAGAAAGACCTTGGGACTCTTGGTAGGTGTTGGGTTGACATTACTAAAACCTCAAAATACATTCAAGAACTGAGAAGTTCATAGGTATACTGGTTGTCTTTGCTACCCTGGCAGGTTATGTTCTCGCTGTCTTCATGATGGCCATTATCATCCTGCTTGGAGGTGGCATCACAATAGGATACTTCTACAAACGGTCAGTATAACCTGAAACACAATGTCCCATTACAGTGCGCACTTAAGAATGGAGAATAGACAGCTGATTTCAATAGAAAAGGACCACAGACAAAAAAAAAAGGCACTTCGGTTCTTCAGAGTGAGGATACTTGAGATGAGATGTGTGGCTAGTACTTCATGTACAGTTCATAATAATTGTAGTCTCTTTTTTTGCTGGAGAGCACAGTTGTTTGGGATATAGTCTGAACTTTTGAGATGTTGGTTTTGATCTACTCTGAGTAGCTCGGAGGTGCTTTCTAAAGAGCAGAGATAAAGGATGTGATTGGGTTTGCTACATGCTTTCAAGGGAATACAATTTTACTGAACACAAGATCAGGCGTTAGCTGGAAACACATACAAGGTTCATGTAACACTGTCATTTTAATGCCATCAGACACATGAGAGAGATGGCGAGTGGGTGTAAATATTGGAGTCATCTGGACTGTCTATATTTAGGAGGGTGTTTTGACGTATAGAAGTAGGTGTTGAGTTTGAGGAGGAACAGAAGGACTCTGAAAGCTGATATCAATATTGATATAATAGTAAATGTACCCAAACCCATATTATACTAGAAGTGCTGCAAATGCAGGTTTGTAAGCTAGCCATCAAATTTGAGGTTTCACTGTTGGGTAAATTTTACATTTCACCCTAAAATCATTTTTAAAATAACTGATCTTATTGTTGGACCATGTGACATACATAGTCATAATTTATGAGAAGAAATACTGTAATACAATGACTTTTTTTATTTAAAGACACTAACAAATACTACCATGAACGGTAGGAAACTATGCCAAATATAAAATGTAACCGTATTAAATTTTAACAATAAAAAAATGTTTAATCTTTATAATTTCCTATTTTATTATTTTTTACATTTTTGGTGACATATGGATTTTGGTGATATATTTGGTGACATGGACATACTATTGGTGGGTTTCATGTGATTCACCCTCTTTATAGATGATAAACTTCTGAATTTAAGTCTGAAACAGTTATATCTTGTCTCTATCTTGTAAGTAGTTTGGCATGGGACTCGATAGCTTTGGGCAGCATGCACTTGTGCACCAGCTGATTATGTGTGTAATAGGCATGGGCCGATTACTGGTTTCAAGGTATTCCACGATTGAAAAATTTCACGGTTTCAAATCCACTAATATTTTCCAGATATGCTGAAGATGGACGCACAGAAAAAAATTGTGTAGCAAGCAAATAACTCATTGTTCGTGATGCAAAAACCATTGGAAGAAAATCCTCAATATTGATTTGGGGGTTTATATGAATTTGTTTCTGAGGGGAGCTGAGGGTCTTCTGAAAAATTTGCGTGGTATAATTTCACAAAGCTTGTCAGAACATTCTGTTTTTGCTTCAAATTAGGTTATTATTAAATCTAATTATGTGTATGATTATTATTATATAACTAAATTATATTAAGTTATATAAATGATATGTATATGAATCATATAACTAAAATTAAATAATGATATTAATAATGATAATAGTTATATTTTTGCTTATCATACCATCAAAATCTCATATAGTGTGTAATATGACATAATTTATCTAGCAATTAATTTGCTTAGTATTAAAAAGCAGAGGCAGGATGTTGGCTGAGAGGAGGGTTTACCTTTAATACCAGGACAATGTCACCCATGTTATAATGTAACAGCACATGGATCTCATATATTCAAACTCTTCTTCAGTGTCTTTACTTTTTTGCAAGAGCGGTAGTGCTCAGTTCAGTTGTGATGAAGCAGAGCTGACTGCAAACACTCAGGCTGGAAAGTGCTGGGTAAGTGTAGGAGGATTTCATAACGCCGCAAAACTGCCACGCAAAGTCTGAATGGCTAGAGATGGAGTGAAAGGAAGGATAAGATGGGGTGTGTCCTGTAATATGACATTTCTGCATTATTCATTCCATCATCTTGAATCAGTAAAGGAGATTGGTTTCTTCTTTGGCAGCAAATTATGAATTAAAGCTGGTCCTCTCCACAGTAGCACATTTATATCTCAATGCTAAAAATAGATGATACTGGAGACAAATCTCTGCTTCTGTCTGTAGTGCGTCACTTCAGAATATTCAAAGGAGATGAAGTAGACGCACTGAGGAATAAGTCATTCATTTTGATTATGTAATTCAGAATGGCTCTTCGAGTCTGTGTTTTCAAGACAGCAAGTATGAATTTGGAGAAGTCTCTTTGGAACATTTAATGTAAATCTTAGATGTTTGATAAGTTTAAAAACAGGGTCTTAATAGTTGAAGTCCTATCATCTTTAATCAAAGATCATGAGAACATAACAATGGCGGCCTAAGCTCTTTTCCATTCTTCACCATTTCCTCAGGGTTCAGGCACAAATGATTTTTTTTATGTGAAAGCATAAAATTGCAATGTAACATTCACTTTTTGTTTATTCAGGCCACAAAAACAAAAGTTAAGCTTAATTACTATTACACTTTTAATCAAGCTTTTAATTAAATGTCTAGTACCAAGCAACTTCTAACTTCATCAGATTCAAACTATTAACATTTACTAATGTCATGTGAAAGAGTATAGATATTCAAAATATACATGTATTATATTGTTATTTGTGGCTTTACGCAGAAGAAACATTTGAACCGCACTATGTTTTATGAAACTTTACACTAAAAATGGAATGCTAAAAAATTGGTCATGAAAAAATATAAAAGATTTTGAAAGTTAAAAAATGTAAAATAAAAATAAATACTTTTTTATACCCCATTCTCTTATTCATTCAGTTGATGAGTGACATAAACATGACGAAATCTTGGTGTTGTGGTAGTGGTTGAAGTGAAATGGTTTTGTTTTTGTCCCATAGGGGTCGTGACCTCAAGAAACAACACGAGCAGCGGGTTTACGAGCGGGAGATGCATCGCATCACTCTTCCCCTCTCTGCCTTTGCCAATCCCACCTGTGAGCTGGTGGACGAGAACACCATCATCATCTCGGCTGAACCAATCAACCAGACCCCCACTCAGGAGCCGGTCGAGGGAGCCGACCCCCTTATGGGGACGGCGGGGACCCCTGGAGCTTGATGGAGGAACAGGAAGAGTGCCTTGAAAGGCATCTCATTGAGACTTGTCTATGCAGCTCTGCAGAATCTCAGCGGACCAAACCCCACATCCACCTCCTTCTGCCTGTTGTCTCTTTTCTCTTTACAGCACAGTTTCATGGTAAAGGTATGGCATATGCACTGAGAGAGCGGTGGAAACTTTTGGCTTTTTTGTCCCAGACAGTGTCCTTATTTCCTCAGCAAAGTTGTCGAGGAAATTAGGACTTAGGCAGAGAAACTGGAAAAGGTGATATGGTGGTTTTGTATAAACATGCATGTCAGGGATTGACCTGGAGAAAAATTGCAAGTACTTTTTATGCATATCATCACAGGGCATGCGTTTTCCCTGTATGTTGAACTCCAATGAGAGGGTGACAGTCCCGTTAACAGATCCACGTCCTCTTATGAAGTATCGATGGATCAGATCATCTGATGTTCTGGCGTTTTGAAAGAAAGACAATCCATTCTTATCTTCTTCCCTGACTTTTTTGTTGTTTATGTTCCTAATGCAGTTGTGGTGGAGAGTTGAAACTGAAATTGTACCTGTGTAACTGAATCTGTTGCTCTACAGCTGGGCTGTTCATTCTGCAGGGAGCTTTGGTTAGCAACTACAGCTAATTGAGTTAAATGCCTTTGATAGCTCTTTTCCAGAAATTGATATTCGTTAGGCAGATCATGTGGCCTGGGATGCTAGAGCTAAGCTAGGTGAAGCTTTTGACTGAATAAAGTGGAACACTTTCCGGAGATCTTGCCTTAGTAAATTACATTTGAATGTATTGTTCCTCCTGTGGCCCCAATCTGATAAAGAGCAAGTGAGCGCGGTCATCACTTCAGTAAACCAGTCAGAGCGAGTCCGATTAGCGTACTCTGGTTACATTATCTGTATCAGTGTTGATTTGTTCCTGACCGTACAGATGTTCAGAAATAAGATGATGGACTTTAAAGCATGCACCTGAAACAGAGAGGGTACAAGATGGCGTTGTAAAATAAAGTACTGTGGTCTCATTTTACAGAGGTTTTTTTTATTGTATTTTTTTTTATGTATGCATTTGATTTCCAATGGTTGATTGTACAGCTGCTTGAGGTTCCAGAAGATCTTTTGTTTTTTTTTATTTTCAGCAGTTTGAATAAAATTATATTGATGGCCTTTTTTGGACGTTCTTGCCGTATTGTACACTACGAGTTCATGACATGCTCCAATGTTCACTTAGTTGCAATGTTCACTTTCTTGCACATTATTAATGGAGCATAGGGGCAAAAAAAGTTTTGCATACAGTGCAGTATACACTGAATATCACTTATTTGTTTATAGTAGTTATTAAAAGTACATATAGTTATGAAATTATCAAGTCACTTATTATTTTAATTATTATTATTCTTTTTTAAGAATTTGTTCATTAAGGCTTCATTAATTTGGCAAAAATGTAGTTAAAAAATACAATTGTGAAATATTAACATTTAAGATAACTTTTTTAGTACATATTTTATCCTTAAGAAATAATTATAATAAGCAGATTTGGTATTTTACAAACCTATTTATAAGTTCCAAATGGTTGAGTTACTTAAGTGTGGAAACCACGATACAGGTATTTATTTTATTTTTTAAGAAAGTTTGAGATTTGAATAGAAGCACGTGACCATCAACGGCAAAATGACGCGGTGACCACGGCGTGTAGAATTTAGTAACGGCCTCGAAAATAACCCTTACAGCAAGCATTCGGTTGTCCACTTTGGTTTGAAACGAGCCTTTAAGCGGTTTAAAATGAAATCGAGTTTGGAAACTATGCTAAACGTGCAGAGCCGGGGATAATCCAGGAGCAGGTTTGGAAAACACTGCACTATTAATTCTGTGTGTTGTTTCGACTCCGATAGAGGCTTCTGTGTATTGAATTTATTAATCAAGTGGAAATACGGGTCAAGAAAATATGTTAAAAGTCGCAGATATAACGTCCAGTACGTTTTCTCACAAAAGAAAAGTTAAAGACAAGGACACTGCATTATGGGATAGGCTACGGTTTTGGTACATTTGAGCAAATCTGGTAGGTCATCTGCGTTTATTGTCAGTATCTTATACAACAGCGCTTCTCTGTGGCTGATTAAACACTTACTAGAAATATTAAATTGTTGGTGAAAAAGAGAACAAATGAAGATGAAGCCAATACGTACTCATCTTTATTCATGAAACATTAGTGTGAGAAATTCTGTGGCGTACAAGTAGTGGTTATAATTTTGTACGTGTCAGTACCTTTGACAGAGAAGATTAGAAAAAAAATGCTCTTTTACAGCTTTTCACATTCTATAAACATATGCAAACTACAAATCCACATTATCCCAACACATGAGATCAAATCTATACAAACATGAACAATATATATCCAGTTAATTTAAACGTTATTTGTTATCCAAGAATGGATGACAATCATTTTCAAACGTCCTCACAAAACGTCACTCGTTCAATTCTGTGTTGCAGACATTTCGATAACAGCCTGTTTCAGTACAGACACAGCTGGTCAATATCCAGCATTACGATCTCACTTATCATTTCACTTGGAGAATACAACTCCAGAACAGGTTTAGATACGGAGAAAAAAAAAGATCCTTACCCTGTCATGTTATATTTACAAGGTGAGTCCATAACAGTAAAATAAACTCCAGTTTTCAAATTGCTGATGTACCAAGAATAATGTAAGAAGCATTTCCAAGAAACCACACATAGGAAATCAAATCTGATCTCAGAAACATTATTACTTCCTTTCATAAGAGTTTTATCACTCTCTGTCTTTGGATTGTAAAGTTGCAGAGGTCAGGACCTCAAGTGCTAGTGGTAAAGGGATTGAGTGCACTTAAGCACTACTACCTGCAGGGGGCAGTGTGGTTCAACAATAGAGTTTCAACATGGTGAGTCAAAAGAACCTTCCATATCTTTTATTATTTGAAATAAAGAGGTTAAACACCTGAAAACATGTCAAGGTCACATTTGATCCTATTTTTTAAAATAAATTTCCATGACAACTAAGCACTATAATTCCCAATATCCTCAATGGTGTTTTTATTATTTAAATCAGCATTAACAATAAAACTTTAAATATCATTACTGAGAATCTGGGAGGGGGGTGAACATAACGATCCTAAAAGTCAAATCTTAATGGTCTCAAATTCCTCACAACATTTTGTTATGGGGGGAACTATATGACCCAGACATGTTCTTGAAAGGTTTAATGACGAACACACTTTCGTTGTGATTGAAAAATACTCATTGATCAGTATAATGGATGCTACACAATTCATTTACATAAATCTGACACTTGAAACTTCATTAGGCAAATCTATAACTTAATTAGTGGTAGGCACTCTTAAAGGTTTTGTGATGCATGGTTAAATCATAACTAAACCATTGGAATTAGAAGGAAATAAAATGTCAGAAAGACGTTCAGGGTCACTGAAATAGTACCTGTTTCTTCAACAGACGTCTGCCAAGAACACTTCGCAGTTCTAGACGTTTTCTGAGTGTCATGACAGATCTCACCAAAGAACGCCAGCAACAGCATGTTCCCCGTATGCAAACCCAAGGTAAATGCTCCGATTCAGTTCTGTAAACTAATCCAGAATATAAAAAGGATTCCAGCCCATATCTCAGCCTGTGCTGCTGTTGGATTAGTTTATGATGTTTTCCTGGTTTTCAGACGCAATTTCACTGGGTCCATAAGTCCTCCAAAACTTCTGCTGAAGATCATCCAGTTCTGCAGGCAGTGGGATATTCAACTCCTGATTCAGAGTCAATGCCTCAAAACAGTCCTCCAACTTCTGAAAAGCAGGCCTGAAGGAGACCGGAAGTGGAAAGAGGTAAGAACAGGAACTATTTCTGTCTATTATAGGGTAATATTAAATCACCATTATTCATAAAATATCTAGATACACTACTGTTCAAAAGTTTGGGGTCAGTATGGCTTTCGAAAGAAGTCTTTTATGCTCACTTTTTTTCATCAAAAAGTAAAAGCAGTGATATTGTGAAATACCGCTACAATTCAAAATTTATATTTGAATAAGTTTGAATGTTATTTATTCCGGTGATGACAGCTGAATTTTCAGCATCATTACTCCAGTCTTAACATGATCTTTCAGAAATTGTTTGAATATGCTGATTTGGTGCTCAAGAAACATTTATATTATTCCCAGAAATTTCTATTTTCTATTATTATTATTATAAATTGAAAACATTCGGAATCGCTGAACTGAATGTTCAAAAGAACACCATTTATTTGAACAATACATTCACATAATAGTTGATCATTTTTAATTATTTTAATGGATCCTTGCTGAATAAAAGCATTCTCTGTATGATACCAACTCTAAAAATCCCAGTTCAGGGTTTTACCAGCGCAGATCTTTAATCATAACGCCACACCACCTTAACCCACCCCAGGGAAATGATCATTTCACATCTGTCATTTGTCTTGTTTACATTTTAAACTCACCTTTCATTATTACTGCTGAAAAAAAGAAAGGCGTTCGTGACAAAACATAGTGGCACTAACCTGTTGTCAGGGGTGAGATCACAACAAGCCACAGCCAATGCGAAGAAAGCCGGAGGACAGTGCTCAGGAAGAAATTTCTCAATGAATTTTCTCACATTGAGCCCGAAATCCAGCGTTCTCGGGAGACACTCGGGATCTGCATAAACCTGACCAATAATCTATACCAAAAGAAGAGTTCAGAATTAAGAAGGACAAATGGAAGTGAAGTAAACAGGAAACTTTTAAGTGTCCTCTTACATAACTGAAAATGAAATATAGCAGTGTTGACTCAAACCAGTAGAGCGTAACATTTGCTTTTGGCTTTCCGACATTCGTATGCAAGTGCTTACATAAATGACAGTTCTAAGAACCCGTGCTGTCCTCATAAAGTCAGAGATGTTTACCACAACAAACGACTCTTACCTCACAAAGCACAATGCCAAAGGAGAAAATATCCACCTTCTCATCGTAGCGTTTACCTGTTTACACACAGATAAAAGACATTCATTAAGAAAAACAAGCCTACAAAAACACCTATGTTTATAGCAGACTATGCCAATTACCTGGAGGAACACACGCACAAAGAACTTGAGCACAATATTCTCAGAAAGCAATAAAGGTGATTTTATTTATTTATATACAACTAAACTGTTAAATTAGATTAACAGAGAGGAAGTACACCATTCTAGTTACTGTTTGACATTTTTTTTATCTTTCAGATGCAGCATGTAAATGTTTCTGGGATTACCAGATTAACATTAAGATTTAAAGAAACAAGCATTGTTCAGTTGTTTGCTTTTAACCAGCTTGATTTAGAACCTTTCATCACTACACTGGAATTATTTTATCTTTGGCACCACAATCCAGGGTTGAAAGTGATACTACTAACCCAATTTTAAAATTAATCATGTATGTAAGTGAAGGTTATACCAGAGCTTGGAGTCTGGATTAAAGACGAAAAATCAAAACAAAACAAAAAGATGTTGGATTCAAAAGTTATTTGAAAAACCTTTTGTATAAATGATCTTTAATGGACCACCACAATTCATTACGTGACCATGGTGGCAAAATCTGAACTTAAGTCTTATGGAAGCACTATCTTTAGTGTAATACTCTCTTCTCACCATTAAGCATTTCTGGAGCCATCCAGTATGGGTTCCCCACCACCGTGTAGCGTTTCTTACGGTCAATGCGTCTGAACAGTCTTTTTTTATTGGCTGGTTTGTCAGGGGTTGGCTGTTTGACCTTGTCCTCCATGATTAGACGAGACAGACCAAAGTCTGCCACAACGACAGTGTTGTCCTGCAGGCGTCAGATAAGTGGAACAAAAAATATTAATATGCAAAAATGTTTAGCATGACAGGTAGTGCTAGGTGTATGATATAAATTCAAGGAGTACAAAGGAAATCTAAAGAATTTTGGGAAAAAAGTAAATAAATAAATGCAAATGTATTTATAAATAAATAAAAATCAATTTATAAATAGATTAAATTAAGAAAAACAAAATAAAAATGAAAATAAAATAAAAAATCTAATTCACAAAGTAAAAAGAAAGATTTTGATAACACCAGAAGTCTATCTTAGCTTTAAACTATTTGTGCTTGTCTAAATGTTTTACTAAGCCCCAAAGGCATGCGGTTTGTTCTCTTTAAAAAAGGTTCTTTAAATAGCTTGTCATAAGTGATTCACTCATGATATGTGAAACACTGAGGTCAGTAAGGGTCAGCCAGCATTTCCTGTCTTATCTTCTTTCCACTAACTAAACAATCCTCAAGAGTGAACAGATCTTCACCCTCGGGGCTCGACAATAATAAGGACTGCCCGATGGCCCGGGGCCAGCGTGAAAGACGTTCGGGACAGTAGATGGATCTGTCAGACGGATTTTGTCACTTGCCCGATCAGGCCACAACTTCTTTCAGTTCTGCCGCATGAACGGGCAAATACATACAAAAGTATGTCAGAATACCCGTACTGGCAAGTAACTTTGTAGCTTTAACAATGATTCATCTATATTGAATTTATACAATGGTGTACAGATGCACCGAGCGACTGTACATTTTTTGTTTTATTTCAGACTATCTTCTGTTCCGTGCTTGCACACAAACTGCACTACAATAATTCTCTCAAAATTGGCCATTTGTGTGGAAATATTGTTTTTATTATACTTGAACTGTAAACAGCCATTAACAGAGGCCAGATATCCTGAAGACGCACACAAAGAGGAGAAAATACTGTAGCAGGCCACTGTTCATGATGCACAAAATATAGAAAGAAAATCCAAACATTGAACTTTACAAGAATCCATTTCTGAGGGGAACATAAGTGACTGTTTTCAGATTGACGTTTTCTTTTCATTTTGTCTCAGTATAATGCATTTAAAATACACATTAAATCAAAATTGATTATATTTATTTTGTTAGCGCACATTGCTATTTTTGTGGTGAACAATCCATCCGTGCAAGTCAATCCACACAAAAAAAAATAGTTTGCCTTCGTAATCTTTAATACAAATCTGAGAATGCTCCTCTCCTCTTAAGCGACGGACCTTCTGTGATGACGTCAGTCTGACCTTAGGCATGAGCCTAAGCACGCCCCTCCAACTGTCAGTGCCCCGTGAACGTTGACATTGCGTGGAGGAAACAACACTTAACTAACAGAAATGGCAAGGAGGTGCGTTTTATGATGAGGTTCTCCCGAAACCCTATTTTCAATCAAACCATTTTCTCTTGGAAGTACGTCAAAATACGGAAGTAAAATCAGTCGCAAACTTTCGATTCACGCGGTCTTTAATTAGTGTTAATATGCGCACTCCTGCCATGTTTACAACAGTTACAAAGGAAACGCTGCATTACTGTACTGATCCATAAGCGCCACCTGCTGTCAGAGAGTGAATCTGCATCTCATTCAGCCCACCTGATGTTTCTGTTTCAGACAGAAGTTTTATGTAGCATAATTTCACAAAGCTGAAGTCAGGTTAATCTGTTTTTGCTTCTGATTTTGAAATTACACAATCTAATATAAATCAGAAATTGCACTTGTGAAGAATATGCAAATGTTATTTTATATGTGACTTTTCAATTTCTGTACCTAAACATCTACAAACATAAAAAAACCTAAAGCATCATTTCATTTCTATCTTTGTGCTATAGGCTTATATTTAATTGTCCTATTACTTGTAATTTGTTATACTTGTAATTTGTTAATTTGTTGTTATTTACTGGTTGTCACTTGTCTTTAATAATGTTTATTTTTGGCTAGTGATTTTTGCTGTTGTATCAAAATTGAAATAGAGAATTGTAAAATTTTATTTGTTTCTAAAATATTGATATCCTATAAGCTTATTGGAATACAAGATAAGAGATCAAAAACAATGTTAACTGAAAATGTTGGCAGGACTAGTAAAAATATAAAGCGTTGATCCCCCTTCAGTGAGGTTTCTCTCTACCGCTTAAGTGCTTGTCTACTTTAGCAGTTTTGTTTGTGCTGACACAAGCCTGTCAGCTCTTCTTGGTTATGAAAACCTGTTTCTAGGCCCTTGGCTCTGCAAGCAAGGCCAAATAAGTGTAGACGTTAATCTGAGTTAATATGTGGAATGGGTGCTCCCGTACCAGTTTGACCAGGCAGTTGTGAGAGTTGAGATCTCGATGTATGATGCTCATTGAATGCAGATATGCCTGAAAGAATAAGAGAATAAATAAACCATAAATAAATAAATCAGATGAGACAGAAAAAGAGCTTGCATCCAAGGAAAGACCAAACTGCATGAGACCTCTTGATCGCCAATACAAAAAGAAGAACAAAGACAAAAACTGAAAAGTGATGCAATCAGCAGCACTAGGCAACAGGACACAACAAATCCTCCTGCTAAACAGAAAGTTGCTTGTCTGTCTTCAACTACTCAGATGTTGTTGCATCAGACTGGTTGAGACACTAAAACAACAACATAATGCTGGAAGTACCAGACCCAAATTGTTGACACTTCACATGCAAAATCAACCTATGGAAGTCTTACTCTTAGTCTCTGAATATTAAGCTTGAATGGGATTTTTTTTTTTACATCCCCAAAAAATTAATAATCTCACAGTTTCCTTCAAAGTATGTATATATAACTGTCAACTCTGGACCAATAGTACCTCAAATATTTTACAACAATGGCTTTTATTGTTTACCAAGCTATATGTGTGCAGACCCAGAAGACCACTCACCATTCCAGATGCAATGCTTTTTGCAAAACTAACTCTCTGTTCCCATGAGAATGAGTCCTGTAGGGACAGGGAGACAAAAACATAGAGATAGAGAGAGAGAGAGATGAATTGCTGGCCTAGTTTATAACCACACTATAATACAGCCCAGTGTGACAAGCACACTATGCTATCCATGAATTAGAGAGGAAATCATACTCAACGGCAGCCACTTATTACAGACACACTTTTATAGAAAACATTATAGCGCAATAGAGAGACATAATGAAAGACTGAAGCAGAGGTATATCATCTGTTATCCTTGTGTTTTATGTTGAGACCCATATTTTAAAGCAAACCCACTGGGGGATCTGGAAAACATTCTCTAGAATCCCTCACCTGGAAACACTTCATACCTTTTTTACCTCTCATCCACTGCAACCACACAACTGCATTTTCTTTCTCTCATTTTTAATGACTGTTTGTATTTTATAGCCCCTATACCCTGTCCTTCTCCCTTCCACCTTATAAAGTTAATCTCAGGTGAACGAAGACAGTGATAAAGACTAAACCACTAACATTTGATATACAGTCCTTCCTAGAAGCAAGAGGAAAGGAAAAAGGGGATTTTAAAATCAGGACGCACCGTATCTCGGATAAAATCCTTTAAAGTGCCTCCCTCAATGAACTCCGTTATCAGATTAAGCCGCTTGTCCTTGTACAAAACCCCAATGAACTTCAAAACGTGTGGGTGATCAAGACTTCTCATCACTTTTACCTGCAAAAGAGAGAGGGAAAGAGAAAGTGAGGGGAGAAAATACTAATTGCTAAGATTCTTAAAATCTGAAAACTGTTTGAAACTTTTTTTTATTTTAATGTTTACTTTTTATGTGTGTGTGTGCAAATTGAAGTGTGCTACACACAGGTGAGTGGGCCTGTGCACTTTTCACACACTACAGTGTGTACATAATCCCAAAAAATACTCTGTAATATACGTATGTTTACATGCTCATGCACCACAAATCATCTTGCACTGTTCCCCAGCCAGCTGCTTGACTTATGATGTTTCCCTTTGCACATGTACAGTATTATGTAAAGCATTTGTGTAGTCTGTATTAGGGCTGCATGATATTGGGAAAAAATTACATTGCTATATTTTATTTTTCTGCGATATATATTGCGATATGAAATCTAATCTAATTTATTCTTACAAACAGAAATGGGGTGAGCACACTTACATTCTCATTTTAAATGATTTAAACATTGACACCATCGTGTCAATTGATTAATATGTGCGAAGGAGAGAGAGCAAGACAGCGCTCATGTTGTTCGCGCTCGCTCTCTCTCTCTCGCACTTTCTCTCTCTCTCTCTCGCTCTCTCTCTCTCTCTGGCCAATACAGTTAATGAATAACGGATCAACTACGACAGCCTACATCGCACATCCTGCGATGTGACTATCGTGGATTCGTAAATCGCGATATCGATGGTTAAACGACACATCGTGCAGCCTTAGTCTGTATTTATTTATTTATTTTTTTTAGTTTATGTATAAGAAAACATTTATATATAGTATATTTATTGTCAAAATCCATCAGTAGGTTAGTTGTTTATAGGTTTACACTTTTTTACTTAATTGTTGTATGTCTGTATTTATGTAGCACCGTGGTCCTGTGAGGCACGACATCTCGTTCCACTGTATGTCCACACATGTAACAGAATGACAATAAAGCCCAACTTGACTTGACTTGAAATTATTCATACTAAATACAGTCTGGATAAATCTAGACTAAGTCTATTTTCCTCTGAATACAATCACAAACGCTACAGCAACACTGAATCCCGGCGCCACATGGATCTGTTTTATCTGCTGTTTAAATCACCCTGATACTGGCCCTGAGCAGACAACAGTGGGATGGAAGGAATAAAAGCAGATAGGAGACATGAAGGAAAAAAATTACATGGTAATCAGATGGGAGAAATGAGTGATACATGTGGTGAAAGAAAGGGATGTTCATACCTCCTTTAGGAATGTTTTCTGTGTCTCCTCATCACAGCGGATCAACTCCTTCATCACCATCACCTCACCTGTGGCTTTATGGGTCACCTACAAAATAAATCAAAATCACACAGCATTAGGTTTGGAAGATAAATTATTTCCAGATCTTCCAAAATATTGAAACCAAATAGTTTTAATGAATTTCATCTGCATCCTTCTGCCAACTGTGAATGGAACTACTATGCCACTAAAGAAGTGCTTTAGCTAAGTTATTCAATAATACAACAAAGAAACCACAATTCATAACTGTGGAATCTGAATTACTTCTCATCATTTACGAAAGCAAATTCAAGCCTGTCTTCCAGCACTGAAATAAGCTTCAATGCAGTGAACCAGCTCTTCTAGACAACATTAAGGAATCAATGACCAGTTTTAGACATTGCAATAAACAGAAAATGAGGAAAGGTTGAATGAACACACACCTTGATGGCCTGTCCAAAGAAGCCTTTTCCTAGGATTTCTCCATGGATGAGGTCACAGGGACGGAATATACGGTGGGAGCAACTGGAAGTAGAACGTAGGGATTCAGAGCGCCCGATATCTCGAGTTAGAATCGGAGGGTCCTTTGGAGATGAAGACACTGGAGACTTGCAGGTGCTGTTGCTACGTCTACAATACACAAGACAAAAGTATTTGTACAAACTTAATATCAATTGGAAAAGGTTAATCAAGTGTATAATGTATTTATTTGCACCACCTTTGTATATCCACATCCACATGGAATCAAAAATATTAATTAAATGTGCTCCAACTTTGAATGTTGAACCTACACATGCCTCGTGATGACACCTAATTGGATGACATAAGTTACCTGAGGGACCTCCTTTTTAACGTCCCATTGCCCACTGTGACACTTCGTTCGATCTCAGCATCTGCTGAGGAGGACATACGCATACGGGAAGCTGCGGGAACACCCAGTTGATTGCGGGAGCCCAGGCGGAGTCGGTCCAGACGCTGTCTGACTGGATCATATTCCATCAACAGCTGCAGTGTCTGACTGGTCCGATGGATCAAGTCCTCCACCTTGAACAAACAATCCAAATTCAGAAGTTCATATACTCTTGTGGTTATTTTGATTAGGGTCACAACAACAGCAATAAAACCTAGAGGACAGCTTTAAGTCATAAAACTTCAGTATTGTGCATTAGTGCTGTTTACATAACATTTATTTTACTTCCAGTCAAAGTTGGTGCCACACAAAAGGTCTTTCTGAAGGTGCAAAAGATAAATGATCAAAGCCAGCACTGAAATTAAGATTATGTAATACACAGGAACAGTTGAATAAATAAAATGTTCAGGTCAACAAATCTGAACATGCAGTAATGAAGATGTTTGAAAGCTTTCTGTAATTGTTATTATGTTCATTTCAGGACTTTAGGACAGTGTTGTAGTCGAGACCAGCTCATTCGAGTCCGAGTCCAGATCGAGTCCAGAGAGGGTAGAGTCCGAGTCAAGACCGAGTTCAGAAAGGGTCGAGTCCGAGTCAAGACCGAGTTCAGAAAGGGTCGAGTCCGAGTCAAGACCGAGACCAGAGAGATTGGGTCTGAAACAAGACCTAAAGAAATCTTCAAGAGTATGTAAAATGTTTGGTGGAAAGAATAAAGGGTAAAAGGGCCACATAGTATGTGGTGTAAAGGTCATTTTATTAGTATTATGAATTGCTACTTGTCAATATTAAGTGCTAATTTTCACATAACATCGTTGTACCACTATACACATCCATATAACCTTTCTAGTACACATAACATTAGTGTATCACTCTATACTGTAATTCCACATAACACTTCTAGTACAAGTAACATTACTGTACCACTATACCTGTAAATGTTCAACTGTAACAGCTTTTACATAACTTTTAACCTTGAAGCTTAACTAATGACTGCTAATATCCTTACAATGTCTTGGATTATGTGCACTTTAGATGTTGTGAAGATTACAGATGGGCATAATTACTTTTCAAAAAAATAAGTGAGGAGACCATCCTGCTACCCAACCAAGCACGATGTGGTCTCATGATCAATCCACCCCAACTAAAAACTCTCTCTACTGGTGCAGAGGAAGCGGGGACTGACAACAGTTACCATTTTATCAGTTTCTGTAACAGCAACGGATAATCTAATGCTAATTTCCCTGGATGGTGCGTTTTAATGTAGGGTAAAATACACACTAGTCCAAGTTTTTTTTAGTTACTGACTGTCCAGGAACATTTCATGCAAAAGTGTGTATGTGCCAGGGGAAGAAAGCTGGATGAAATGCCATATCACTTCAATGCCTTCTGTCAGACATTTTTTGGGGGGGAGATGTTTAGTGTTGAGACAGTCAGTCTGTGTCTGTATTCATTATATAATTTAATTAAACGATATTAGTTTTTTTTTCTGTGACCATTTTGTCCTACTTTGTAAAAATAACACAGTTGAGAGAAATAATGTAGCAATGTGGCTTTCTGGAAAGCGGGATCACTACAGGCGGATGGCAGGAGGGTACCTTAAGGCCGGTGACACACTGGCTCCGTGGCGTCTCTACTGCGTGCCAGAAGCATGGTGGCTGCTTCGCGTTTTCTGTGTCTTTACACACCAGAAGCGCGCCTGCACGCGGCGCTTGGCGCGCTGCTGCGGCTGTAGGTGACATAGAGGGAGGCCGCCGAAAAACCAGGCTCTTGTCTTCATGACAACAATATCAACTTTTTTTTTTTCTTTTTCTTTTTTTACACACCTACTGATAGGACACCGTCAACAGTATTGACGGCAAAATAGAGTATGTTTGACAGGTGCAATATTTGAAAATCGATCATTATTAATTTATTTTTTAAATTACATTTATATCTGAATTTATGCCAACCTATAGACTTTCAAATATCAAAATGTCATGAATTAATATGTATTTGTGTACAAAATGACATATAAACATATTTTTCTAGTATATTTTGCCTGGAAACGCTTCCAACATGCACGCGTGTCGCGTCGTCGGTTCTATTTCTAGCATGCACGGATTTTCCGCGCGTCTCACGCAGGCAGTCTGCAAGATCTAACCTGTTAACATGGGAGCCGAATTAAAAACAGACACGCTACGCAGCTGAGACGCTTGCGCCACACATCCAGTGTGTCGCTGGCCTAACGTCTCACGTCAAAAGAAAATCACCAGTCACTGGATGTGTCAATCATACATCAATTTAAATAAACATTAATAAAACATTACAGTAATAATCATGAAATAGTTTGATTGGGACTCGAGTGGACTCGGGCATAAGTCCGATTCCTAATATGTTCGAGTCCGAGTCAATACCGAGTCAAAATGCACACGAGTCCATGACAAGACCGAGACCATTAAAATACGGTCTCGAGACCGAGTCCAAGACCGAGTCCGAGTCTCGAGTACTCAACACTGCTTTAGGATTTTCCATTTTTAGGATTACAGGACTTAAGGCAAGGCAAGTGTATTTATATAGCACATTTTGTACACATTGGTAATTCAAAGTGCTTTACATAAAAGAAAGTAAAAATCATGAAGAAAAATAACAAAAATAAAACAAGCAATATTTAAACTTATAAAATGATTTAAAAATGTACTTATTTAAAATGAATTTAAAAACAGTTATAAACAGAAAGTGATTTTACATTAAAAAAGTGTGAAAATACAGTGCAATCGGTTCAGACATAGCACAGTGCTCATTCAAGAAATGCACAGCTAAACAGATGAGTTTTAAGTCTAGATTTAAATGTGACCAGTGTTTTAGCACATCTGATCTCTTCTGGAAGCTGATTCCAACTTCGGGCGGCATAGTAACTAAAGGCAGACTCCCCTTGTTTTGTGTGAACCCTTGGTATTTCTAACTGACTCGATCCTAATGATCTGAGTGCTCTGTTAGGTTTATATTCAGTGAGTATATCTGCTATATATTTCAGTCCTAGGACATTTAGTGACTTATATACGATTAAAAATACTTTAAAATCAATCCTAAATGTAACTGGAAGCCAGTGTAAGGACCTGAGGACTGGTGTGATATGCTCAGATTTTCTGGTCCTAGTCAGAATCCTGGCACCAGCGTTCTGGATGAGCTGCAGCTGTTTAATGGTCTTTTTGAGGAAAGGCCGTTGAGGAACCTATTACGATAGTCCACCCTGCTGGTGATGAAGGTATGAACAAGTTTCTCCAAGTCTTGACTGGAAACAAAACATCTAATTCTTGCAATGTTTTTTAAATGATAGTATGCCGATTTAGTTACTGCTTTGACATGACTACTGAAACTAAGGTCTGTCTCCAGAATCACACCAAGATTCCTGACTTGATTTTTAGTCAAGGTATGCGTTCACCTTGAGAACTTCATCTTTGTTTCCAAATGCAATGACTTTATTTTTTTCCTTGTTTAACTCAAGAAAGTTCTTGCACATACAACTATAAATTTCATCAATGCATTGGCAGAGGGAGTCCATGGGGCTGTAGTCATTTGGAGATAAGGCTAGGTAAATCTGGGTATCATCAGCATAGCTGTGATAGGCAATTTGGTTCTTTCTCATTATTTGATTTAGTGGAAGCATATACAGGCTAAACAAGAGTGGTGCAAGAATTGACCCTTGTGGGACTCCGCATGTCATGGACGTCCACTTAGACTTATGCTCTCCTAGACTCACATAATAGCCTCTCCGTTCTAAGTATGACCTGAACCATTTTAGTACCATCCCAGAAAGCCCAACCCAGGTTTCCAGTCTCTCTAGTAGTATATTATGATCGACAGTGTCAAACGCAGCACTGGAATCATTTATTATCTTAATGAGTGCTGTCTCTGCACTGTGATGTGGTCAAAAACTAGATTGAAAATTATCCAGGTATCCATTTGAGTTTAAGTATTTGTTCAGCTGATTAAAAACTACCTTTTCTATAATTTTGCCTATAAATGGAAGATTAGATATTGGTCTAAAATTGCTCAAAATGGTGTTATCAAGATTGCTCTTTTTCAGGAGGGGCTTAACTGCTGTTTTCAGGGAGTTTGGAAATGTCCCAGAAAGAAGTGAGGCATTCACCACTTCTAAAAGATCTGCTTCTAAACAGTTTAGCACACTTTTTGAAAAAAGATGTGGGAAGTGTGTCAAGATAGCAGGTTGACGATTTTAGGTGCTGCACTATGTCTTCCAGAACTTTGCTATCACTTCCTTCAAAAATAGACATAGTATCTTTTTGATATCCTCTGCATGGCTTGAGGATGTGCTAATCGCCTTCCTGATACTGATGATCTTCTCAGAAAAGGAGGAAGCAAACTCATTGCATTTGCTGTCTGAGAGCATTTCACTGGGAATCTGACTTGGGGGAGGGGGGGGGGGTTTGTCAGTTTCTCAACAGTGGCAAAAAGAGTACGAGTGTTGTTTAAGTTACTGTTTATAAGGTTTGAGAAGAAATTTTGTCTAGCTGTGGCTAATTTCACATTAAGGCTGTCTTTATAGATGTTATAGTGAATTTCAAGTTTTGTCTTCCGCCACATCTGCTCGGCTTTTCTGCATTGTCTTTTCATAGTCTGAACTGCTGTTGATCTTCTCAAAACTGATTTATGTATGTTTGTTTTCTTACTGACTATTATTGGAGCAATATCATCAATAACATTCTTAATTTTTGAGTTGAAGGAATCAAGGACAATTTCAACAGAGTCTGCAGAAATGCTTGGTGTTAAAGATATAGCCTCCATAAATGAATTGTGTTCTCGTTAATGCATCTCCTTCTGACAGAGACAGATCTAGATTCAGTGGTAGCAGAGATCAATATATCAAAGATAATACACAAGTGATCAGATAGTGCTACGTCCTTAATAACAAAAAATCTTTAGGCTGCTTATTACATCGGGCAGAGGGCTGCCAAACAAAGTCTGTCCAAAAACCTCCTTGTACAAGATTAAATTAAGGCACAAATCCATGACAGCAGAAGTAAAGCAGTGGAATTCAGACGTTAAGGAGAAATGGTGGGAAAATTAAATTACATTTACAAATGCACAATGAGAATGCAAAGCACTTACATACTGTAGGAGCTGACAAGTCACTTTAGTCCAAGAGTCTACATACACATAACTCCCAAGATAGGTATGCATTACAAAGTTAAATTTTTGCACTACTTTTTAGAAAACTAAATACTGCTTATGCAACATCAACAAAGGCTGCGTTTACACTAGGCATCAACATGCGACCAGTATCCGGATGTTGTCCACATACACATTGAAAAGACAAGCGTAAATGCACTTGTGATCAGAATGTTATTCGATAAGCGTGTTCTGGTCCAGAGGTAGTCGGGGACGCATTGTGGATCTCAATGTAAACGCAATCCAGCCATCGTGTCTGCATACACAGGTCGACATTACGAAAAACGCTACCCCCTTTTCGCAAACTGTCATTAAAAAAAAATTGTGTGGAGCACTATGAGACTCCTACACCCCTCTCTGATTTGTAAAATGACCCACGACTGAAAATGATTTTCAAAAGAAAACCCACCGCTTCAGGTTGACTTTGCACTGGGCCATCCTCTGCAGATTTACTTAAATATTGCGCAGGAAAGACAGATCCGATTGGTTATCCAGACAGAAAAGTCAGATGATGTTGCCAAGTGTAAAAACACATGTTCTGATTGACTGATGATCCGATCTGCTTGATTGGATCACGATCATCGCGTGTTAATGCCAAGTATAAATGCAGCCATAGTGTCACATGTATTATGATCCAAAAAGAAACACATCAAAGCCATTTAACAAACACAGCCTGTTTCTAGGGAGTTGTGTAAATTTAGTGCATGACCAGGTTAAAATAATTACCATAGATGAACGGAGTGTCATTGTAAGTACTAGGACAAGCTATAGTATGAGTTTGTATTCCAAATGCTTACCATGCTGTTCCTCTGTACTGTCACATTGATTAAACAAGTTAACGTTGGCACAATTTCACCTCACCTCAAAACTAATACCAAGCATGGTAGTAGTAAAAATGCAAAGTACCTCCTCCTCCATCAGAGCTGACACCGGGAGTCCATTGATCTCCAGAATTCGGTCCCCAACATGGATGGCGTTCCGAACCTCTGGACTAATATGCATCCCTCTGACCCTATAAGGATAAGATTTTGGGAGATTCCCATCATGAAAAGACATGAATATGGATATGAATCTCATAGCTTTTTGTTATGGTTTCACATCTGAAGAACACAAAGAAAGTTGCAGTTTGTTCCCTCAGTCCAGCATACGCAGTCGTATCACCACAGTTATGCAACACATTCCATCTGTCTCTGGCACTGGGTGTGGTGACATTGTGGTGAATCTCCGAGGTGATAAATAACTTAAGCAAGTCTCTATTATTCCAAATGTTTCTAAACATATTCAGCTTTATTTGACTGCTTGCTTAACAAAGATCTCAAGCAAAAGTAATTAAAAAATACATCAAGTGTTAATTTCCCATGTCTTTACTTACTCTTTGACTTGAACACTGGCCGTGGCACTGGTGCAGTCTCTAATCACACTGACAGAGAAACCTCTTTTGCCATTGGTGGCAGCAGGCATGGACACCAGAGTCACTGTGTGAGGGAGCAGGTCCGTTGGAGAGTCAACCAAACCCCGCTTCTCCAGCATTGGTGTTAGGAACACCTGCTTGTAGCATTTACCACTGAGTAAGAGAGAGAAGTTGAAATGCATCACTAGAGTTCGAAAACTTTAGGACCTGAACTTTCAGGACAAGACCTGACAAGAGCAAGTCATTTCTAGACATGTTATGAAACACACAGATGTGTGTCAACCTGCCTGCGCTTTACTGAAAACAACAAATGAAGTGAAACTACAGTCAAAATAAATAAAGGAGATTGGGAGGTTATGATTAAATATACAAGTATTAAACATCGCTGCTTACCTGAACTCAAATATGCATTTAAGTTCCGACAGGTTGAATTTAACCTGAAAAGGCTACTTATGGGTTGTTCGCAGTTATGTGATGTTTCCTCAGTAAAATTTTGAACTAATGGGCATTATTCATGAAACATGAATAGAAAAAATGTGTGTACATAAAACCATTATTTTGTAAGTTGGTACTTTCAAATAAATGGGTCAATTTATTAAAGAATGAATCAATAAGATTATAAAATGAATGTCAAAAAGCCAGATTTGCATAAAATTAGTTTCCTTGCAAAAAAACTAAACGGACACACCTCATAAAACTGGGACATCTGGTCACCCTAGCTAAGATTTGTAAAGTCAACAGAGAGGAAACATCACTACAGTTTGGATCTAATGCGTGTAAAGTTTCCTCACCAATACAGTCTACAGTAAATACATGCACAGTTTGAAGGTGAAATGTGTAAAGTTGCTCACCAGTAGAGTTTAGTACGTTCCACTAAGGCATAGGAATCCTGATCCTCAATCACCACTCTGCAGCTTAAACACACGAAGCATTCGGGATGGTATTTATAGTCCCCTGCCACCTGAAACACACGAATGCCCAGTCCACATCAGAACACTGCCATACAGTCTTACAATAATCCTCAGTACCAGCAACACCAGGCCTGACAGTGGTCCAGATGCACTCTTTCTGGGATATTCCTGTATCCTGCGTGTATGCAGATTGCTCTCTCTGCCAAGCCCAGACATGGTGGATCATGCCCTCATTGTGCTTTAGCTGCTTTGTGTCAGTGCACGGTCTTCCTACAGTCTGCGTTCTTTAACAGTGACGTGAGTGTGTATCCTGTCTTTTTCTGTAACACCTGCATGTGTCTGAGTCTGTCTGTTATCAGAAGTGACATAAGGCTGCCAGACCCTTCTCCACAGCCATGATCCCATGCCCTTAGACAACACATAATTTCTGTCAATCTCTGTTTAACACCACCTATCTCTAACGCAGGCTCTTGAAAAATTAATAAACCGGAAAAAAACATTCAAATATGCAACCATACATAACATTTTAATCTGAGAATTTACAGGAAATACATTAACCATAAACATCTGTTTACTAGTTACTAGCAGATAAAATTCCACAGAAATCAACTGCATAAATCAAACACCCGCACATCTTTTAAATGTAAACAATGAACTACCCCAGATTCCTTTCTTTACAGCTCTAATTGTTTATATATATATATATATATATATATATATATATATATATATATATATATATATATATATATATATATATATATATATATATATATATATATACACACATACCACACACACACTGTATATAGCATAACTACTCAAAAAGTCTCAATACCAAACACCAATACCAAGATAAACACACGGTTTGCCCACTCTCATTTACTTGTATAAATTCAATATAAAAATAGCTGTCAATTAAGAAGGGTTAGAAACAACCTTTTGTTCTTTTATTTGAATGGAAAATTATTTAACCAATAACCCTCTGGCTCTTCCTTTCAGTGTGGCTGAATTGAGAAAGTATGAGGTCACGTTTAGGTTTCATTTAATGTGAACCACAAAAGGCAGATTAGCAGTTATGTTTACCAAGCTGTGAATCAACGGTCCCGGGGTTTGACTAACCAAATTCTTGGGTAATTTCTTGGCTGGGGAAGCCACACCCCCTCATGAAGTCTAAACTATACAACAATCAGAGTTCAGAACATGTAGACAGGCAAGTAGAGGATTTTATGACTACTTTGTCATTCTAGCAAAAAATGTCAAAGAATCTCACCATGGCAAATTACCATAACACTCAATAATAATAATAACATTCACAGAATTAATATATATATATATATATATATATATATATATATATATATATATATATATATATATATATATATATGTATGTATATGTTTTTTTATGCATTGTACTGTATATAAAATAATAACTCACCGTCCTGACAAAGTATGGGAGTGATGTAATCAAATGTCTACATTTACAATGGAAGTTAGTGTAACAGCTTGACACTTGGTTCAACCTGTGAGTAAGCATGGTGTTCTAGTGTTTTGTGCATATACATCATTCCTGTCTGTGTGTTACAGCAGAGTGTGAATGTGCATGTGAGAAAGACTGTTTCCCAGCAGTACTTTGTGAAAGAGCCTCCCCTCCCTTAGGACACAAGGAGTCATATCACCACGGCTAACTGAACACGGAACATATAAATAAATAAAAATAAATAAAAAAATCTACATTAGAGTTGGTCACCCAAGAATTTGATATGCTAAAAAGCGGTAGCAGATCCACAACATCAGCTTTTAGACAATTTAAACTCCAGGATGAAGAAAAGAGGTGGGGATACGATTAAAAACTGAACTCAGCTGAGCAGTGAGTAACTTTAATCCACCCAAAGAGAAGTTTTCATTATCATGGATGGTCTATGCAAATGCACAAACACATATAAACCAGCACTTCAGCTGTGCATGTGATTTCTTCCTGCCTGTCTTTCAGAGGTTTTGACACCCTGCCGGTTGTACTTCTGAGCCCACAATTGGCAACGCACCCTGACCAGAAATACTTGGCATCCGTCAATCTGGGCCCAAACAGAAAAGGCCCATTATGACATTTGCTCGCTGGCAAATTCTCTTCTCTCTCCCCCTTTTCTCTCTGAACCCATTGAAAAACTACCATTTTTATTTTTTTTTTGCACTGATTCGATTAAATAAAAGATGGATTTGAAAGTCTCTCTCACACATTGATACGGCTTCGTCATAATTACACAGCTCCTCATTGAAGACCATGCAAAGGCATTCCAGACGCATGATGAAACAGCACACAACACTGAGGCCACTCCAGCCTTCAGATCACAGTCACCCTGCTCACAGGAATGAGATAATTTATAATAGTCAGCAATAACAGCTATTCTGAAATCAAGACCGAGATATGATTCCAGTGAGATATGATATAAAGACCACTATGATTCAAAGACAAACGAATGAGTTATATATCCTAGGAGGAGAAGAAAGAAACACAAAACAAATATTTGAATAATGTTACAGCTGTCCATATTAGGGAGTCTTGGGAATCAATACCTTTAAGCTCTGAAAGCTTAATTAAGCTTAATTAAAATGTTCATTTTGGAGCTGGACAGTATTAGATTCAGTTGATCTTCGTAGATAAAATCAACAGAAACGTTCTTCAATAAATCTTTCATGTTTTGCAAAACAACATGAGGTTAAGTAAATTGTGATTCAAGCGAGAGACAGCTGCAGCGAAGTTTTAGAATCATAAGTATGAGAAATCATTTTGTAATAATGACGCAAGGAAAGATTCAAGCTTTGTGTGTTTCATATGATTTGCTCCCACAAGTATCACTTATGTGATTCATTTGCTCACATTAGGAGTGGAAAAGTGGAAAAGAAAGTTTAAACCACCCTTAACCTTATCAGTGACCTCTTCAGTACCATGAAACATCTGCACTTATTGACTTTTGCCTGCCTTCGTTAGACCTCTTGTTTTAGCCATGCAAATATTTACTTAATGAGACAATGGCATGTTATCTAAGTGGTTCTTGTGCAGGTTAGCATTTGCCTTGTGAAATCTTCTTCTTAAGGCCTTTCTAAGAATAGTCTAATTCTTTACTCTCTCAGAGGATTTTTTTTTTTTTTTTTTGCTGAAACTCTGAAAAATAAACACACTGACATGCAATTTAGACAAATTCACATGGCTTTTCTTACCATAGCAGGTCCAGTCATAAGCAGCGAGCAGCCATGGCACAATTCCCCAAACTTCTCGCAGTAGTGTTTGTGACAGTACAGCCTCCCCTCTTTCTCAAAGTACCAGTTTGTCAGGAGATCAAAGCAAACAGAACACCTGCAGGAACAAGAATGGAAAAATCTGTAAGTGAAACATTCTGCTTGTAGACATTCCCTTATCTGAACTCAGCTCTCCAAGAAAAAGAAGGAACCTGTGTGACTGAAATGTTTGGCAAGTGAGGATCATGGCTTTGTTGGGCCATAAACAGTACTGAAGCATGTGACTGCTTTAGGTACTTGACATGTTCACTGCATACTTGGAATTTCATCTGTAAAGTTTAAAAAAAATAATTAACCTAACAATCACTTACTCTGCGTCAGCTATGGAACACAAAAGGGAGAAAAACTGAAGAATATCATAGACACTATTCTGTTCCTCTTAGAGAAAAACAACTGGGGCTGCTCAATTATGGCAAAAATAACAACTTATTTATTTAAAGACGTGATATATATTTGATAAATATTAAATAATTTACTTTAAATAAGGTTGCTATGACGTCTACATTTTAGATACCAACTAAATTTCACTGCAGAATACTATGGTAATTCAGAAGTAAAAATTCAAACAAATCCTCAAAAAGTACTGAAAAATTATTAAACTAATTGAACAGTAATTTAATAACTTAGTAAAAAGAAATAAGTATAAAGATAATAAATATAGATAAAATATACAAAAATATATAAAGATAATAAATACAGATAAAAAGAAAAAGACTTGCAGTGGGGGGAATATTTATTTGATCCCCTGCTGATTTTGTAAGTTAGCCCACTTACAAAGAAATGAAGTGTCTGTAAATTTTTATGGTAGTTTTATTTTAATGGATAAAGCAGACAGAAAACCAACCAAAACAATCCAAAAAAAAACCCCATTATTTAAAGGTTAGAAACTGATTTGCATTTCAGCGAGTAAAATGATTATTTGATCCCCAAGCAAAACATGACTTAATACATGACATAAACCCTTGGCAAATACAGAGGTAAGACATTTTTTGTAGTTGGTCACCAGGTTTGCACACATCACACACAGCATGTTAAAGAAGACACATACAGTACATGCAAAAATAGCCGTTCACTTGTGACTGAGACAAAGTCCAACCAGGCAACACACAAACACTATAGTTAAGGAATTTGGGCCATGAGCCAAAACTAGTCATGAAACTCTCACAAACACACTCTCTCATGCCAGCCACCCTACCTACAATTGGAACCTGATGCTGGGACACAAGCTATGCCACATTAAACTATTATCTATTTCCCATGAGAAAAAAAAGAACCTAATTAAAGACTTAGAACTGCAGAGCACTTGTACCTTGAGGCTTTTTTGAAACAATAAAGGATCATTTATCCAGAGGAGACAGGGAAGGATGCATAAAAAGCAAAAAGTTCCTTTTTACATGCCACAACTTGTTTGCCAGACTAGAGGTGAGGAGAGGGGCAACTGGGACCTACATCAAATGTGAAACACCTAATGGGTACATAACTTTAGTAGAAAAAAATTACAGCCTTAGAGGCAAATAGCAGTACCTTAATGAATGCCCAAGGTATTTCCTCTAAATATACATCAGACACAGTCATAGTCACTGTATGTGTGCTGCTGTGTAAATTATCCCAAAACAACTATTAATATAATGAAATAAACACAAATTTAAACAATCCTAATTTTTAGGGATGTAGTGATTCACTCAGCTCACGATGCAATTCGATTTACATTATGATAATATATATATAATAAATATTTTAATCTCGATTAAAAAAAGTTTTTTTACACTACAATTCAGAAATTTTAAACAAACTATGTTACAGACTTTTCATTAAGACTCTAAAGAATCATATCAACTTGTGAAAAATGGGTATATCCTGGGACCCCTTTAACATGTAGTAAGAAATTTCACAGAAATTTAATTTAGTGTATAAAACACTGCATAGTCTTCACTGTATCAATCAAACTGATTCTTAAAGATCCAAAAGTGATTCAGTCAAGTGCAGTGAGTGATTAACATTAATCATGACAGACAGCAGCAGGTGAATTAGACTGCTATCCCTTTAAGACCAACTGATACACATCCGTTTTTCACTCGACTATTTACATTTATTTAAGACACAACTGACTATGTTTACACACGAAGGGCATTTTGACATAATTGTGTGCGTATTTGAACATTCAAGCACAAAAGAGATATTTTTTTGAAATTGCATGCTGTCTGAGAGAGGGTCTTTCTCAGTGTGTGTGTCAGTCAGCGCGAGCAGAGTATTGATTACTTTTTCACTGCTTATTGCACTTAATAAATTTATTAAACATCATGCAAGTCCCAATTGGCGATCGCATGCTGTCTGAGAGAGGCAGTTTCTCAGTGTGTGTGTGTGTGTGTGTGTGTGTGTGTGTGTCAGTAATCGCGAGCACTGCATTGAGATATTTTTCACTGCTTATTGCACTTAATAACTATCAACTATCTTTATTTTCTCATTCTTGCATGTTTCCTTGTCTCTCCAAGGTGTATATAACTTTTAAGTAGTACTATGGTTTCACAGAAATATTTGCATACTGAGGAATACACGATATAGCAAAATCTCTAATGATAGATATCCTGCAGTTAAGATATATACTGTCATAACACCCAGGATTTGACAGGTGTGTTAATTTTGTAAGCTATTTTTAATTTAGTCTTTAGTCCTGTGTCACATGTAACTTTTAGTTTTTATCATATTTAGTAAACTTGTCCTGTTAGTGTTTTGGTCAGTAGTCATATTTTAGTCATATTTTCATCTTACTGTTTGATGGTTAAAATTATAGGATATCAATAAACATCAAAGAGATATACACTCGCCCTGTTATGAAAACTAGCGTAACAAAAACCTACTCTCAAATATTATAACAGATAAATTCCTAATAGTAATTTCAATAATTCTCTTTTTAAACAACGGGGGGAAAACAAAACATTGTGCATAGAGGTTGCGAAAGTAACATTACAATCAGCAACTGCGATCTCAAACAATGCAGTCGAGATCAATTACAGAATACAGACTGGCTGAAGACACTTTCATTTTAACAGAATACCTCAAATGAAGATCACTGACATCCAGCTTACTTGTGCAGTACTACATGTCAAGTATTTCATAAATCAATTGCTAAAACACACTAACAGTACACTTGTTTACTGTGAAGTTATTATTCAGTGTTTCCCTGCCATTATATTATAATTTTATTTAAGAATATGTTCTCTTTAGTGCCAGATCACAACAGAACTTCAATTTAAAGTTACCTTTCTGATAGAACAGGTCTATAACTTGTTCTTTTATTCAACAAATTTAAATAGCCTTATGTTATTTATTTTATTTACATGACTGCATATGTCATTTCAGTCTTTACGTTATGGTCACGCACAGGAACAAATTGTGAATTTTTATTTTTTTTAGACGTCAATTTTCTATTCCCAAATGTGTTTAAAAACAGAATAAAATAAAATAATACAAATCTAAGGAGCAAATAAGGTCATATTTTCCACTAAGTGAAGCAACAATTCTGCACAGAATTTTATATTTAATCATGTTGTTTGGAAAACAGTTACCCAAATTTTTATAAGACTCTGGTCAGGAAAGGAGGTAGACAGCCAGGTCTGAACCAAAGCATTCAAGCAGGAAATCGTCTTCAGGCCATATTCCAGAAGTACAATGATCTTTATTTCCACAATGAAGCGCACAGTGCTGAAGGGATTAACAATTAATCTACTTAACTACCCTATTAAAACTGATTTGGCACACAGCATGAATGTCTTGGTGTGCGTTATGAATGGACATTTCTAAGGGTTTACTAACTAAAATTAAAGCAAGTTCTACTAGTTTTTATTTCCACAATTTTAGAACTCTTGCAGTTCACATTTAGAGCTACGCTTTGCAAAGTGTTTAGCATCTAAATCAAGGCCTGTAAACTGAAGGCCAACAATCACTTGAAAACAACTCTCTGACAAACCCAACAAGACAAAGTGCCAAAGGGAAGCATCTGGCATGCAATGTTCTGCTGAAGCCTGTGCTCTCCGGTACACCATGTGCTAAAAAAGGGGAAATAGAAGGAAAGAAATGGGGAAAACTGAAAGAAAAGAAAAAAAAAACACTCAATGGAATGAAAATGGGGAGGATATGGAAAAGCAACATAGTGCTGAGATGATCTGATAATGATCACATTATTGTGAGAAGGCCACAAAATCTTCAAGCCTGTCTACAGAACCAGCTAGATTTTAGTCTAGCCAGTTTTTGCCTTCGTTTGGAAGAATGTTGACAATCTCTGTTTCTATAGGGAGAAATAACCCAGTCACCCACGTAGAGTGGGCAGAACCTCATCATCCAAACATGGGACACCATTTGTGTGCCTGTAGGGTAAAACCTGCTCCTGAGTTGGGCAACCTGTGTTCCGACAGTGACATCATAGCAGATGAAAAGGTTTGTGAATCATTCTCTAACATCTGTGAGGACATTGCAAAGGCTGAGCAGGTGTGCACACATGACATAAACTTTCACCTGTGCACCAGATGCGACTGGTACATTTCGGTCACTAATTTCAAAACATGGCGTGTTCTAAACGGAGAATACCAATGATTTTTTTTTTGTTGCAATCTAAATGGTAAATTTAGGCATTGCAACATTGTAATGTAAACTGTCATGGCAAACATAATTTGAAAAAAAAAAAAAAAGCATCAAATCGGCGTATTTAAATAATTTCTAATGGATGATGTGACATTTCAAAATATATAAAAATAGTAGGTTATTTTAAATTATAATGCAGGGTTTCCGTGGGTCCTTAAAAAGTCTTAAATTTAGTTGTATCAAATTGAAAGCCATAAATTGTACAAGAAAGTCTTAATAATGATTTCAAGAGGTCTTGAATCTTGGGAGACGGAAAGACCAGAATTTTGCTATGGCTTAATTTGATGATTAAACCTCAAAAGGCTATGATTTGATTAAATAAACACCAGTGCTGCATGTTTCAGAGTGCTGCTTTGTGTTCTGCCGTTACCGGGGAAACTGTTATATTTCTGCCATTCTAAAAGCACCTTCTGCTGGCAGAGAATGAATGTGCATTTTCAATTAGCCTGTTTTATTGGAGTAGGGTATTCCTGCAATACTGGAGGCTGCAGTTTCAGGCCCTATATTTTTTTTCTTATTATAATCTTATTATATTCTTAGAATACAACATATTATTGATGACATATCAAATGTTTAAACTGAGAAATGTATCATTTTAAGGGAAAAATAAGTTGATTTTAAATTTAATGGCATCAACACATCTAAAAAAAAGTTGGGACAAGGCCATGTTTACCACTGTGTGGCATCCCCTCTTCTTTTTAAAACCGTCTGCAAATGTCGGGGGACTGACAAGTTTAGGTATAAGATTGTTGTCCCATTCTTGTCTAATACAGGCTTCTAGTTGCTCGACTGTGTTAGGTCTTCTTTGTCGCATCTTCCTCTTTATGATGTGCCAAATGTTTTCTATGGGTGAAAGATCTGGACTGCAGGCTGGCTATTTCAATACCCGGATCATTCTTCTACGCAGCTATGCTGTTGTAATTGATGCAGTATGTGGTCTGTCATTGTCATGTTGGAAAATGCAAGGTCTTCCCTGAAAGAGAAGATGTCTGGATGGGAGCATATGTTGTTCTAGAACTTGGATATACCTTTCAGCATTGATGGTGCCTTTCCAGAGGTGTAAGCTGCCCATGCCACACGCACTCATGCAAACTCATACCATCAGAGATGCAGACTTCTGAACTGAGCGCTGATAACAACTTGGCTTGTCCTTGTCCTCTTTAGTTCGGATGACATGGTGTCCCAGTTTTTCAAAAAGAACTTCAAATTTAGATTCTTCTGACCACAGAAGAGTTTGCCACAGGCCATTTTAAATGAGCCATGGCCCATTTTTAGATATGGCTTCTTTTTTGACCTATAGAGTTTTAGCTGGCAACGGCGAATGGCACGGTGGATTGTGTTCACTGACAATGTTATCTGGAAGTATTCCTGAGCTCATGTTGTGATTTCCATTACAGTAGCATTCCTATGTGTGATGCAGTGTCGCCTCGAAGGGCCCGAAGATCATGGGCATCCAGTATGTTTTCTGGCCTTGACCCTTATGCACAGAGATTGTTCCAGATTCTCTGAATCTTTGGATGATATTATGCACTGTAGATTAAACTCTTTGCAATTTTTCTCTGAGAAACTCCTTTCTGATATTGCTCCACTATTTTTCGCTGCAGTATTGGGGGAATTGGTGATCCTCTGCCCATCTTGACTTCTGAGACACACTGCCACTCTGAGAGGCTATTTTTATACCCAATCATGTTGCCAAGTGACCTAATAAGTTGTAAATTGGCCCGCCAACTGTTCCTTATATGTACATTTAACTATTCCAGCCTCTTATTGCTACCTGTGCCAACTTTTTTGGAATGTGTAGCTCTCATGAAATGCAAAATGAGCCAATATTTGGCATGACATTTCAAAATGTCTAATTTTAAGCATTTTCTATGTTATCTAAATTCTATTGTGAATAAAATATAATTTTGTGGGATTTGTAAATTATTCCATTTCTTTTTTACTCACAATTTGTACAGTGTCCCAACTTCTTTGGAATCGGGTTTGTATTAGCAGTTCATACATTTTCATAGCACTTGCTATTCAATTCTCTATATTATTAAGTAATTATTGTCCTAACCACTCCTAAGCCTATAACATACCCATTGATAACCCTCTTGATATAGTTAATCTAAATTATTCCAATATATTATATATCTGTAACTAACTATCCATCTATAGAGATAATAGTTTAAAGGAAATGTGAAGTCTATAATTTTATAAAACTGTATTTTTGTGAAAACTTTTATCTGAACTGTAAATAATTTTATTTTACAGTTTAATATGTTACTATAGACATTGCCCTACCCCACTCATATGGTATTAATTTTATTTGTGCAGGTCTTCATATTCCTTTTATATGTAAACAGGTGCATCTCAAATTAGAATGTCATGGAAAAGTTCATTTCTTTCGAAAAATTCAACTCAAATTGTGAAACAATTAAATAAATCCAATGCACAAAGATTGAAGTAGTTTAATTCTTTGGTTCATTAAATTGTGATGATTTTGGCTCAAATTTAACAGAAACTAATTTATTGAGATGCACCTGTATATACATATACACACACAAAGACACAAATAACAAATAACCAATATATTGTGAATCCCTTTATTTTCAAACTCTGTACCATTTAAATTATTATTGCAGAGAATGAAGCCTCTAAAATACATATGACCGATGATAAAAATGATTTTTATTGGAACATTTAAATAATTCTCACAATGACTTGGGAGTACTGCCATTGTAAAGAACTCTCACACTGAACCTCTGTAATACCTATTTCAATGACCAAGTATCTCGAGAACTCTTTAGCTGTGTCTGAAACTGCTCCCTGTCCACTATATAGTGCACTATATCGGGTGTCAGCCATTTTTTTTATGCTGTCAGAATTCTGAGTGAACGACTTCATTCCCTACATTCGTCCACTACTTTTTACCCACAATGTATTCTGATTTCGAGTGCACAACCGATGTACATTTGCTGAAGCTTGCCTACAATCCAATGTGGAGACCCGGCGAGCTGGAAGCGAGAGTGGGAGCGAGTGAGTTTGATTGAGAAAATCCGTCCGTGTTTTTATAGAGTCTATGGTCAAGATACCAAAAAATACGTGTTAATTTGTGTTTATTTTTGTTCTCAGTGTTTTAATAGCATTTAATGATTATGAATATAAAAGCATTACAAAACAAATTAATATAGCATCAATGAAAAGACAAAGCTCACGTGAAGGTATGTATGATTACAATATTAAGTCATTTTGAGTGAGTGTTATTGCTATTAATATTATTTTCTAAAATAAAGTACATAGGCCTATGACTATGTTTTTGCAACAGCTCCAAGTCTCATGCGAAGAGTATAGCCTACGTCGCCATCTGAATCTGTTAACCCTTTTCTGATATAGTGCACTCAACTGCCACACACTTTATAGGAATTAGTGAATGAGTGAGCGGTTTCGGACTCAGCTTTTGTCTTAGTTCTGCTTGGAAGAGTCAACACCTGTTCTCTTTCCTGTTCCAGCTTACACCCAGAGGAAAAACAAGAGGCTTCAGGTGAAATAAAAGAAATTATTCAAACCTTGAACACTCCAAGACAAACAGTACAGATAAAGAACAAACACTCCTTTACTTCCTTCATTCCACTATAGCATTCACATTAACAAAGAAACATTCTGGTGCTCACGACTGGTATTCGGATCTTCTAAACCCTGCGTGTTCCCTGTCGTGTTTGTTAGCTCACAGTACCAAATGATCAGGATCAAAATAAATAAAGGGAGCAGACATAATAATGTCCTATCCAAATAATCAACTAGGATTCCAAATACCTAATAAGTCCTAGTGTTTAAAGATGGCAGATGTGATTATGGTCAAAACAGCCATAATGGACTCAAAAGGTAACTAAACTCAGTTCATACTATAATTAAAAATCATTGCTATCCGAATGTACTTTCAAATAAATATAATTTAATTAAGGAAGTTAACAGAAAATAACAGCAATAAACAACAAAAAAAATGGGATCACAGTAAAGATGGTATTAAACACTTTGGCTATAACACTATCCCCTAGTTTCAAAGACAAGTCCCAGACTAAAAAGCAAGTCTGAGCTGTTTCAACTGATATAAGAAGAATGCATCATGATCATTAAATGACAATACCATTGTTTTGCCTCAAGATACACGGTAATGTTTTTTCCTAAGTCATATTTATAAAAATTACTTAAATGTCTTAAATGAACTATAGCCTATTCCTGACTTAGTCTAAGCCCTGCCCGTGAAACCAGGCCTATAAAACTTCAAACAAAAAATTGCATTTTAATCACTAGCAAATGCAAGTTAAAAAGAAAATTCAAATCCAAGACGCATTCAGAGGAAATTCCAGCCCCTCCTATAGTTATATATAGTTATAGTTAGAACAGTCATTAAAGCATACAAGTTCTCTTTGTCCCTCCAATCACAAAAGGGGCATTAGTTGGACATTTGACAAAAACAGCTTTACAGAAAGGGGAAAAAAATAAAGTCTTGTATTTGTCTGCAAGAGCTATGAGCCGATGTCTGGGAATGTGACAGCTAACCAGAGAGGAGATCCTACCTTCAGTGCCACAAAACACTTACAGGTAAGTAGGGAATGTCTGCCATAATATAAGAGGGATTTCACAGAAGGACAAACAGTCAATTAAAATATCAATCAAATAATAAACAGTAGAAAGAAGTCTAAAGGTCTGACCAGCTGAAGTCAATAGTCAAAAAGCTTCTACTTTAATTCATTGAAATGCTTAATAAAGAACAATATGTAAAAAAAAAAGTTTGACGAACTACTGATAAGAATAGTACTTATAAATAGCTTCCTGAGGTCAGTTATGTTAAATGAGGTCCTTCATTCAACAATAAAAAAACCAAGAGCAATTTGGAGCTACATTTAGAAATACTGACAGTAACGACTCTGGCAGGCAGTTTTTTAACTAGGGGTGCAACTATTTTGATGACACATTAACCTGTCTTTTAAAAAAAGACCTTTACACTGGCACATGCCATTTGATAGTTAAAGGAAAGGTTCACCCAAAAATGAAAATGCTGTTCCTAATTACTCACCCTCATGTCGTTCCAAACCTGTAAGACATTCGTTCATCTTCGGAACGAAAATTAAGATATTTTTGATGGAAACTGCATAGTCAGCAATGCCACTGAAACATTTTATGGCCCAGAAAAGTAGTAAGGACATCAATAAAATAGTCCATGTGACATCGGTGGTCAAACCATAATCTTATAAAGCTATGAGAATACATTTTGTGTCAATGCAGGGTCACAAAGCGCTCAAATTTCATCAAAAATACCTTAATATGTGTTCTGAAGTTGAACGAAGACATTATGGGTTAGGAAGGACATGAGGGTGAGTAATTAATGAAATAATTTTTATTTTTGGGTGAACTAACCCTTTAATCACTGATTAGCTGGAAGAGAGCTGGAAAAAGCGTGGACACCTTTAGCCATTTCTTGGTCCCATTACCACTTTTCATAATTTCACTGTTTGTTTTTAATTACACAAACAAACATTTATCTCTTATATTTAAATAAACATAACACTCAAGCCCCTACATGAAGGTTCTAGGAGTTCCTAGTAGTTGCTGACAAACATTGAACTAAGTAGCCCATAATCCCTACATGTAGGTGTGAAAGAAAACAAAGCTTTCATTTGAATGCAATAGTCTGCATATTTTCTTCTGAAAGGGAAAGAAAATGCATTCTTCTTTGTCTCGGTGGCTGGTCAACTGAGCCACCCTCATCTCTTAGTAATTCTGTATAGTTGTGTACTTAGTTTGATAAATAAAACGATTCGCTGGCTAAGAATCTTAAGTTTAAAGGGATACTCCACCACAACATACTTTTTTTTCATTAATCACTTACCCCATGTCATTCCAAACCTTAAAAAAGTAAAAGCTTTGCTCGTCTATGGGAGGCTTGTGACTGTCCCATTAACTAATTAAGTAAATTACACTGTCAAGGTCCAGAAAAGTATGAAAGATGTCGTCAGAATAGTCCATCTCCCCTCAGTAGTTGAACTGTATCATTACAAAGCGACAATAATGCTTTTTATGCATGAAGAAAACAAAAATAATGACTTTATTCAACAATTTGTCTCCTATGCGTCTCTGCATCACTGAAGCTCCATTTTGGAGAATATCCACTGAATGCCATGTTCATCTGTCATGTTCTCCAAAACAAGTTCTCCAGAATGGCACTATGATGATGCGGAGAGACAGAGTTGTTGTTGAATAAAGTTGTTATTTTTGTTTTCTTTGCATATCTATATATATATATTTGTATTTTCTATTCGCTTCATGATGTTACAGTTGAACCACTGATGGCAGATGGTCTATTCTGACAATGTCTTTCATACTTTTCTGGACCTTGTTAATGGGACAGTCACAAGCCTCCAAAATATCATCCAAAATATCTTAAATTGTGTTCCGAAGATGAACGAAGATTTTACGAGTTTGGAACGACATGGGGGTAAGTGATTAATGACTGCATTTTCATTTTGGGGTGGAGTATCCACTTAGGCTGTCCATGCAGGCAGGGGCGTTGCACAAAATCCCAGGCCCTATGCATAAGCAGTCCTGATGGGCCCCCATGCCCCCCATTAAATTCCACTTACTAGCCAACAGACAAAGCTGGAGATTAAGATCAGCAAACCACTTCAGCTGGGGGAATATTTAAAAAAAAAACTTAAGCAATTCCCAGAAAAGCAACCAAACACATTTTGTTTACTTCGTCCCATTCCGCAGTTTAAGGAGAAATCAAGTTAAGACCCACTGAAAGCATGAGTTGTGCCAGGCGTCTTGAAGAACCTTCACATGAAACGCGTCCTGAATCCTCCCGCCACAGCCTGTGCACGCGCGCTCCGTCACATCTGTCAATCAAATATCAGAGGAACGTTCAGAACTGGCAGCTCATACACAGATCATGTTTGTTTACATAGGAAACCCCAGATATTTAACTTTCAATTCGACGTGGAACATTTTGAGCACGAAGTTTAAGTTATGTAATCTCTATCTAACGTTATTCTCGCGACTGCTGCAGTTTTATATTTATACAAATTATGAGATTTTTACCATTAAAACCTCATATAAATGCAATGGATTTTTTCCAATGGATTTTATTTGCTTTAACATCTTTCTGTAATGAAAAACAGCTGGGATCCATTTCATCTGTTTATTTACTTGTGAGATGAAAAGTATAGCGTTATTTAAAATACGAAGAAAAAAAAGATTATTAAAAGGAACCCTTTAAATATTTTTGAATTACATATTCAAATGTAGACATTTAACTGTTTAACGACAAACTTCAATATACAAACCCAAAAAAACTAACAAAACAAGCATTCGAGAAAACACATTCCTACATGTTTGTTTCTGTTGCATCTGTTTTGAAAACAATTGAGTAACTAACTTTCGTCTATGGACTGTGACAGCCTTAACATAAAGTACTGGTAAGTTTGAAAGGAGTTCAAGTGAACATTTACTGGAAAAAGCGTGAATATCGTTTGCACAATCCTCACCTTCTCGTTCGTCCATGTCCTCTTCTATCTGATTTAATTATATTTGTTCAAGCTCACATGCTGGTCCAGAAAAGTCTGAAGTTCAACACGCTGCACATCGGCGATGCTCCATTTCTGATCCATGTGTAAGACTCACAGAGGAAATCCGACTGGAAATTGAGTAGGAAACAAAATTTCATCCAGGTTCCAAGCAAGTAAAGTTTCTAGGTCCCGTCCGACTAGATGACGTCATAACACAGAAATGTACGGAGACTGGAAGGGATCAAACAGCATCACCTGAAACCAGCATGAAACAGGAGAGTTTGCAGCAAGAGCAAACTGCGCGACAAAGCCGGACCGCTTCCAATAATACCGCAGCGACATCTATCGATGATGCACCGAAGCGAATGCAGTGATTTTCTTTGTTTCAGAATCCTTGCTATATTTTTTCAGTAAGTAGGCCATTATCCAGTGCACAATCACAGAACCCGAGGAGTCTTGTGTCTTCGCCGACAATTTGAAGAGAATATGATCATATGAAAAATATAAACTTTATGACATAAAATACAAATATGTTGACACAACCCTTCTAATTAATAAGTTTGTCTGTTTCATTAATTTCTTTCTGCCAGATCTTGATGTTACAGTGACACTAATGTAAGGCTTGCACTGTGTGGCAACCGCAACATTTTAAGAAGGGTTCTTTCTGTTGACAATGTGTTATGCACATTTTTGACGTTTTACAAGTTTGTTGCAATAACTGATACGGTGGTCTTGCTTATGGAATGTGATACTCAGTGTTGGGGGGTAACGCATTACAAGTAACGTGAGTTACGTAATCAGATTACTTTTTAAAAGGAACTAATAAAGTAATGCATTTTTAATTTAGGAAATATCTGAGTTACTTTTTCAAATAAGTAACACCAGTTAAAAGCCATGTTTCTGAATGACAGAACCCAATGATGCCATGTAGACAGACAATAGAAGTGGACAAAGAATTGAGCCCTGAGGCACCCCAGTAGTTAGATGTCCAAGATACTTTGGAAGACCTATCTTATAGGTAACACTCAAACCACTGAAGTGTGGTTCTACAAACATGCAATAATTAAAGCTGCTGTAGGGAACTTTTGACGCTCTAGCGGTTAATAAACAGAACTGCTTGCGTCTTGCGGAAGAACATCGTAGCCGGAACTACTTCTCTCTGTTTATGTCTATGAAGAATCACAATGGTACTGGGTTACTCCGCCGCGGTATCCCCGAAGCAATCTAAAATAGTCTGAATATAAACACTTATTATAGGTGCACCCTAGTGATTCAGGACAAGCCAAAAACACGGTTTGGAAAATGGATTCATGGTGTACTCACTTATTATATAAATTTTTCTACATTTTGAACACAAACAAAGTTACGGACCGCAGCTCTGATTGGTTATTTTTTACCGGGAGCGATAGAGTTTCTGCAAATGGCAATAGGTCCACTGGCAGGAGCCAGAGGAGCTTGATTTTTTTAACAGATTATCTGTCTCATATTGTACTGTCAGGACATAATGACAGGTTTAATAAATATGTAAAAAAAAAATTTTTTTACAAAAGTTCCCTACAGCACCTTTAAATATGTTAAATAAGACATTTGTATTTAATCCTTTTTTATTAACCAATGTCTTTGCTACTGAACTACGATGACCCAATTCAACCTTACTAATAAGAAAAAATAGCACATTTGTGTATGATTTTTGTTATTGCTGAATAGTGTTTTCTCCTGGGTCATATTCTTCATGCAATTTGATTAAGCTGCGCCCTCTACTGTACAGACGTCAATTTACATTTCCTTCAGCCTGAGGTGTATTCATTTCAGATTTGTTGTGACAGTGCTTTTACGTCTGTAAAAGAATAAATGTTTTATATAAAAAAAAACTTACAAGCAATCCCTGCCCAGATTTTAAAAAGTAACATTAAAAGTAACGTAACACATTACTTTACACAAATGTGTTACGTTACTTTTTAGGGAGTAACGCAATAAATGCATTAATTTTAAAAGAAACTTTCCCCAATATTGGTGATACTTGAGATGGTTAAAAGTTTTGTGCAAGCGTTTCCCACCCCGTGTTGTATGGTGTAGTATTGAGATTTATTTTCATAGCAATTACAGTAATACCCAAACCTGCTAGTTAAAAAAGGTGTGGCCACATACTTTTGCCACAGTGTATTAAAATCCCTGTAACACCATTTGTAGGTTCTCAGATTGCAACACACAGGGAATCCTTTAGAGAATTTTTTCTCAGTTAAATTTTTTCTGGACAATGAATGTTTTGAGGTTGGATTTGAGGCACTTGAAATACACACTGAAGTCCCTAAAGTACACAATAGAATATTTGAGGTGCCCTCAAAAGTGTTCAGCCAATGTGACAGTCTGAGTATCGTTCAATGATGGCTTCATTGTTGGCACATATCTTTTCATTGTTGAAGTGTAGACTATTCAAATTTTCAAAACTCTGATAATAAATGTTAGAAGTTATGCAAACTTTTATTTGCATTTTTTATGCTTTTGACTGTGCTCTACTTTCATCTTAAACAGTTTCTTAAATCCACCCAACAGTCTTCAAACATGTTTTAATTTCTTTTCTCATGAAACTACTTTCTCACATTCCAACTACTCACTCTGTAGCAATGTATATTTTAGTGACAGAACCTAAAAAACTGAATAAATGTAAGATATGCTAATGTTATGTGCAATATCTGAAAAAGTGGTCTTTTCTCATGTAACTTGTTTGAGTTTTTGTAATTTTTGGTTTATATGGATCCTATTCTAGACAACTGAACAGTAGAGGGAGTTCATATAATAATCCATAACTGGATGGAGGGTGAGCTATGAACTTATTTCAGTTTTCGCAAGTCATTGGGCGGGTCCCACTCCTGATTATGCCATCTAGTGCACCTGTCTATATTGTTAAACTAAGAATCTGAGCAGCATATTCCACTTGTCTCATGGAGCACACTGAACCCCTCCCAGTGTATTTGGCTAAATGTAAAAACAGCAAATCCTAACAATGTGTCTGAAAGATCAAAAGGCTTTTCTGGTTTGCCACCCTTTGCGTTCAGATTGAATATCAGAATGAGATTGCTGAAATGAGGATGATAATAATTTTCCATAGATGAAAGAGTGTGGAAACAGGTCAAATGATGCTTTTGCAGGGGTTTGGCACTTTAGGAACAGGACAGGACAGAATACAGATTGTTTTTGTTTAAGAAAGATCATCACAAAGGAACTGACAAACTCACTGTTCATGTCAAAAGACTCAAATCTATAGAAGTCCTTCAGACATTATTTTCTACATGTTGAGGCCTGCTGCACACATTTGTATGCCTGTGTGTGAGCTGGATGTAATCATTTTGCAGCCCATAATCACAATGGCCACATCCCTAGACAGAGCCGGCCTTGAAGCACACCAGAAGCATAGGGCCAAGTAGTATCCTTTTTTTTCTTTTTTTTTTCATGATCAGAACACTTAACCAACTCAGCATGGTTGACTTATAATAGCTATTGTTAAAGGAAACGCTCAAATCAACAACCTAGAAATAACTTTATTTGCAGTATAAAAAGCTGCAGCTCTGTCAATGAACAGAATAGCAGTTTTGCTTCACTTAAACGATGGTTTGGATGATATCAATTTAGAAGGTATATATTCAAAACCAGAATTAAAAAGAAATAAAGGAGGTCTCCATCAATTAAAAAACTAAGCAAAACCGAAGAACATTGCGCCCTGATACTACTACTACTTTTTTACTAGTTTAATTTTTTAAATAGTACTTTTTTTTTATAAAGATCCACAGAAAAATGCTGTGTATACATTTTTGGTTGACAGTGGCTGCATGCGTCCAAAATTTTAGTTTCTTACGAAACTGATTTCAGACGGGCTTGCGAGGCAGCCTAATGGTTTAATGATCTACAAAACAGAAAGAGTTTTGGTGATAATTAAGTGAATATTTAAGTACTAAAATACTAATTAATCACTAGAAATAACATCAGAAGGGCAAAAAGTTAGTCAGAAACATACATTCAAACAAACATACACACAAACTGACCACCAAGCCCTACTTTCAAATGACATCTTTATTGTTTTTAGCTCAACCATCACGTAAATAAATATCAAAGCAGCGAAGGTACATCTATGCTGCCTTCAAACATCGACCAGACAAATGCTGACATTGGATTAGGACGTGCCTTGATGCCTTCCTATTTTGGAATGCTTCCCCTTTTGGACGCAGCCAGTGTTTAAAGGGGCGCAAAAATGGAGTATGTAGTGGATAGGGGGCGCAATTTTGCTGAACTTACTCTGTATAAATCTTTAATAAAACGTTGCAAATCATATCAATATTTGTTAAAAATCACGAAAACATTTTTATTCACTTTTGTTTAGCATTTTAAATTAGTTAAAGGTGTTTGACTATTAATAGAAAAGGGACTTTGGTACATAGGCTACCTTTGGACATTACACAGATATTCAGTCACAGATGCCAAATAGAGTAGAGGAGGAAAACGTTCTAGGGTGCAGAATAGAAAAAGACAAAGCAATAATGAAAAAAATTGCATTAGAACAAAATCAAAGTGGTTAAAACAGGCAATACACTTTTCTTTCTTTTATTTTCCTTTTTTTTTTTTTTTTTTTGCTACTCTATCAAATCAAAAATGGTGTCGGGGGGTCGTATCTTTGTCCCTTTTTCCCCCACACCTGATGAGTCTACAGCCTTTAAAGCTAAAAACGGAAATGTGCGGAAACTGCCATACCTTTTATGAGTACTTCCTTAAACTCTAAGGTTTTGTGTTTGTGTTGGGTTTGAATGAACAAGAAGAGGAAATACGTATAGATTAAAAGAATGACTTAAATGCAGTTGTGGGTGGGTTTACTTTTTTAAATTCCCGCCTTTCCCTTATCTTTTGCCTAATGACGCCTGTCTTCCTCTCATTTCTGCAAACTCATGATGAATCGGCAGTACAATCCCATAAGTGCATTTAGTCAGTACATGAAAGAAGAGGATGTTGCGTGTGAACTTAAATTACTGACATACTGGTCTACAGTAGGCTATGGCCAATCTAAATGCTCTATTCGTGTCCAGTATTTACATTTATTCATTTAGCTGAGGCTTTTATCCAAAGCGATTTATAATTGCTACATCTGGAGCAACCAGGGGTTAAGTGTCTTGCTCAGGGACACATTGGTGTTTCACTGTGGATTCGAACCCGGTTCTCTCACACCAAAAGCATGTACCTCATCCACTGCGCCAACACCAATCAAATGTTTTTACTGTATCATCTCCAGTAATGTTTAACAATGTAAGATATTCCAAGTCGGTCAAATAGTATACATAATACAGGCTACATTAATTCTGCATGAAGCGAACAAACCCCGACACGTGCATGCGCGTTATGTGACTCGATTCTAAATTCGCACGTGAGCAAAAATCATACAGACAGTAGGCGGGTTCGACTAGAAGCAGCGCTGAACAGAATGATAACTATATGACATCAAAGTATCGCGAGAGCGATTCGAATGCATTGGATCCGTGTGCTCTCTTATCGCTCGCGCTGTAGCTACCTTTTTGTCATACAGTGATCATTCTGTGCAGCACTGTTTCAAGTCGAACGCGCCTAGACAGAAGTAGCGGACTTTTAAAGCGGACAACTACGACACTAAAAGGGCGGAGCCGAAGGAGGTCACTATCGTCTTGACAACATTGGAAACTATAGGGGGCTGGTCTTAAAAATTGTGTAACTGAGATATATAACCAACGACTTATATATGTGACTATTCTGTGTTAAGAACCGTTATAGACAATGCGGTAGCGCGTTGTTGTTTTATGAGGACAGATTTATTTAATATACTCGGCACCATTCACCTCTTTTAATAAAGCGGTGATAGTGACGCTGGGTTAGGCAGCAAATTGGAACAGTCTAAATCTGATTCGTAAAAAAAAAAAACTGTCCGCTATTTTAAAAACTGATTGTATGTGTGTATGAAACGTTTGTAATGATGGGAGTCGGAGCTGATAACAAAACCGTGAGCACATCCAGTAAGTTTACACTACAGCCGTCTGAAGAGGAAAAAGAGGAGGTAGAGATCGACAAGATGACACCCGGCAGTGCTGAAGCCACGAGGCTGCCAAAAGCTGAACCCCAGGAGACGGAGACAAGAGAAATGTGGGGTCGGCGCCTGGAGTTCGTGCTCGCCACCATCGGTTATGCTGTGGGGCTGGGAAACGTGTGGCGCTTTCCGTACCTGTGCTACAGGAGCGGGGGAGGTGAGTGACGTGACGACACTCCTGCTCCTCTCTCTGTTCTGCTCTGTGTGCTTGTATTCATCTTATTGCCAATAAGTCAGTGTGGTGTGGCCAACTAAAATACAAGAAGCCATTTTGTTATCATGTGACATAAGAACTACAAACCATGACCCCAAGAGTTCCCTTTATACTGGCCTGCAAGTCAAGATCATTATTATTATTATTATTATTATTTAAGTTTGGCACAAAACACTGGACTTTTTATGAAAAGGCACTTTTCTTGATGTTTGTTGATATTTGGTTTTGATTTTATCATGATTGCATGCATGTTGTAACGTAGGTCTTAATCATTTTTACTTAAAGACTTACCAACTTTTTAGACTGTAAAAAAAAATATATATTTATAGAAAATTTTATAAATTATTTTCATGACCTACATTTTCAAACTGTATTTTTATCACCATTATTTTATTTTTATTTTATTTCTATTACTGTAATTTATTTGAAGCTAAGGTTGCAGCAGTTGTGTAACTGTAAGATGTAACAATAGAAACTCCAGGAGTTGGATGTGCAATTGGATATGTCTCTTGTTCTCTCACGCTAGCCTTTGTTTCTGTTTTTTATGATGTTTGTTTGACCGTTTTTCCATTGTTAATTATTGACTTAAATCATATGAGTTAGAACATAAGGGGTTGTTGGTTCCCAGAATATTTATTAACATTAAAATTTCCTTATCGGGTTGGAAAAATGCCATATGCAATATTTTCAATTGTATATAATTATTATTATTTTTTAAATGTGTACCAAATACGTGTCAGTATGATTAAAAAATAATAATAATAAAGTCTGAAGAGGTGCAATATATACTGTCCCAAGAGTAATAGTGAATAAAACTTAATTTCTGTAAGCAGTGATCTGTGATATTTAGGATAAACATGTTCCATAGGACAATTGTCACAAAGTTCACAGCAGATAATCCTGCTTCCCACTGCTTCATGTTTATATTTCTCCATATAGTTTTTGTTTGCTTAATATAAATGCATATTGTCCAGACAAAAGTTAGCTTTTTCCACCTGTTTTTAATAGAAAGTGAAACCATTCACTAACCCAATGATTCTTTATTTTTATTTTATTTTTTTTAAGTTTCGAAGTCAGAAAGAACAGATTTGTGGCAATAACTTTTATCTATCTAGAGCATGTGAATAAATCATCTTGCTCTTGTGAAAGACGCTTCCTCCTTTCATGATAAATTTGCATTAATATGACTTGCAAGATAATAGTTTTAACCTCACAGAATGACTCCCATTCAAAACAAATTGTAGATTAGAAAATGAGATTACAAGACTATTTGACTGCTCTTTTGATGTATCCCTGTCAAATTTCAGAAGACAAAAAGTGCATTTGTGTCCCTTTAAGCAAAACTATTTCTTTTTTTTAAATAATGGTGTCAGTTTTATTTAAATAATATTTAGTCATTTAATCTGTCATTATCATCTGTCCACATGTTCCAGGTGCTTTCTTGATTCCCTACATGATCATGTTGTTTCTCTGTGGTATCCCACTGCTGTTCATGGAGTTCACTGTTGGGCAGTACACCCGTCTGGGGCCGGTCCACGCTCTGGCTAAAATATGTCCCCTTTTCAAAGGTGAGTGGTCCGTGTTCCCCAATCCCTCACATCTCCAGTGTTTAAATCTACCATCTAAACATAGTCCAAAAAATGGGCAGTTTTTATTTTATTTTTATTTTTTATGTTGTGTGCACATTCCAATATTTCAATCACACAAATAGCCTCCTGTTCAACACTGTTTAAACCTGTTCAATGATAATTTGACATTTAAAGATACATTTTTATATATTCCCTGTAAAACCTCTGGATGGCTTTGCCTGCTGTGTACCTTGGTTTTTTCTTAATAGTGATTATTTATGTCCTGCTTTGTTTTTCTGTTGTTTACTGTGTCAACAAAAGTGAATGCTCATCATATATCATGGAATTTTGGTTCTTTGCATACAGTACATGGTTACTGAACAATGTTACAGTAACATATTTTAAGCATTACAACTCTTTTTAACTGCATTATCATTTTGCTGGACTATGAATGATCTCGTCTCTTTGCTTTGACATGGCATGCATTTTGACAGCAGAGCTTGTCTTCTCCCCTTTACGTTGGATTTTCCCTGTAAAATGTGTAGACCGCAACTATATTACACTTGATCTCTGATGATCTAGTGATGGCTGATCTTATTACTACTCAGTTTTCTTTACCTAATCAGCTTTATCATATTTGAATTCCTGTGTTTATAAAAACATGCATTGTTCATGTGCAAACAACAACATTTCCTCTACAATCCTGATCACTTTAAGTGAAAAACGGTTATTACTGAACCTAATCTGGAAGAACTATGTTTTTTTTTGTTGAATTAAATCAATCCTTTTCATAAATACATTTTAGTTTATTTATTTGATTATAGATTTATTGTGATGTGATTAAAATATAAAAATAAAATGACTTAAAAAATAAAGTGATTTTTGTGGAAATTAGTCATTTTAATGGAAATTGAGGGTAACCTATTTATAACCAAAGTGCGTGTCAACTTTAAGAAGTTCAGCCAACACTATTCGTCATTTGGGTTTCTTCATTTTTTTTTTAATTGTCATTCTTTCACCTGCTAACCAGGACTTCTTTCCTCAAAGACAGAGATAGTCTACCCGGTCAAATCTTTTGGGTCCGTCCGTTGATATAGGGCTCATTTCAGCCGATTATTGCTCCTTGGTAGCAGAGGGACTGAAGCAGGTAGTTCTTTCTGTATATTCTTTTGATTGAAATGTCCACTTATGTCACATTCTAAAAAAAAAAAAAAAATTGAGTAATGGGCTATTCAGTGGCTCTCCTTTGTAAAAAAGCTTATCCTTTTTCTTCTGTGTTATCTATCTTGGTATGCTTCGTAAAGTAACCTCACACCTAAGTAACTTTTCTGTCTCCAGGGTAATCATTTCCTAACGGGTTAGTCTTTCACCAGGTGTTGACTTCAGGGTTGCATGACTTGCATGACCATGGTCAAAATGGCACCATTCAGCTCAGTACAAGCATAGAATGGAGTAAGATGGAGTAACAATGAAAAAGAGAGAAAAAGCATACAGTTGTTTAATCATGCAACATTAATGTGATTCTCAGAATGTTGAACTTGTGGTGGAATTGCATGTGGTTTAACAGAAGATTAATTCTGTGGGTTCTTTTCTGCAAAAGCAAACAGAAGAAAAAATACAAAAGATGGGCTTTTCTCAGAAAAGTCTCTTTCTAACTGTCTTGGTAAACCTGTGTGACGGTCAGCTCTAAAGTCGTTCTCCCTGCTAATACCAGCTGGTTATTGTATTTGTCACAGAAACGGAATTCTTACATATATTTTTAATTAATGCAACTGAATATCCTTTAATGCAGATCTGGGTTTTGTCTGCAAATCCAGCCTTACTGTCTGTTCACACAATTTAAAGTGGAGTTGTATAACTACTGTGGCTGATCTGAAGAAAACATCTGTAGATGTGAAATAATATAATAAATATTAACATGCAAAGTAGTGTTTTCTCTTTTAAAGATATGTGATGCCATTTTAGGTTCAAACTTGTTCTCAATTAATAATGCATACAAATAACATTCTTAATAACTTTAACAGATCTGGTTATGAAATAAAATTCAGAGCAACACAAAGTTTACAATAAGGTTATGTGCAGTGGATGGCTACCATGGTCATGCAAAAAACAAACCGTTTGGATTGACTTTTGATTCTGGATTTCCAGTAGAGCATCCAATGATCCCATAATGCCTCTGGTCTATAGATTCGCTGAAGCTGTGGACTCGTAAGGCTTAAGTTCAGGAGACCAAAAGGCACTGAGGGAATCTGGGTGACCTTAGAGGGCACCACGGAACGTGCCAACAACAACATTCCTGTTTTTAGAGCTTTCTACTATTCAGGCCTGAAACAACTAATGGACATTCCATTTAGACGGTGGGAAAGGGACACAAAATAATGCCAAGATCCACAGAGTGATGCCAGAGTGATGATAGTTAATCCATGGATTTAAAGCGGGCATCAAAATATGAAAAAATAAAAATTAAAAAATCTAATCGGTGATCTTTGCACTTTTATCCTCCAACCAAGTTGATTTGGGTTACAAGGTAACTACTGTAGGTCACACTGAATGATTATACTGGCCTCACACCCCTATCTATATTTGGCAAGTAAATCATAAATAGATTACTAAGAATGCATTTACTTTCTCTAAAGCAATTTTTTTTTTAAACTGTGTCTTTGAGATGTTTTTTTGTTTCATTCTATGTGGCTGTTTATTTGTAAACATCATCTTGATGTTCATATTCAGTTTCTAAATCAAATTTTGTTTCACTACAGTCTTCTGTGAGATTTCATTTTCAACCCTGATTACTGTATTGCAGTAATACATTAAAATCACTGGAAGCAATGCTGTTGTGATTATATTAGAATGTCAATGTGTCAAAGTGTATTACTGTACATTTATTGTGGGTCCTCTATGCCCCGTTTCTCTCAAACATGTCGTTTCCAAAAAGTCCCCTATATATTCTGCTCTGATTGGCAAACTGGCCCAGTGCATTGTAATTTGCCGAACACTGCAAGCACTCATCAGAAATGTACTGTAATGCCTCTTTCCATAATCGCTAGCTTCTTTCAAAATAAATGTAAAGACCATTAATAAGAGTCTTAACTTTGATAAAAAAATATCTCTTTGGATTTGAGACTTAAGTCTTTGCAACTTTACATGTCTTCTTCAAGCACTAAGAGCTTGTAACATTCCAAAGAGAAATGAAAAATTGAAATCTCCTCATATGACCCCTTTAACACTGACCATTGAATCCTTTTGTGAAGAAGGCATATTCTGTGGATTGCTAATATTCCTGTTTATTTCTCAGGATGTAATTAATACTTGAAATCACTGAGAAGCAGAACTACTATTTAGCTACTACTACTGTATTCAGCTTTTGTTTGAGGTTAAAGCCAGCGCACTCAAATAAGCACAATGATATTTTGTTGTATTTGTCACTTTGTGAAAACTAGCCAAAGGCAAATATGTAAACTTTTTTTTTTTAGACATTCAACTATGATTTTCTCTTGTGGACATAATGTAAACATCTTTATGTGAAATATTGTATTCAGGTCAGTACTAAATACAACATATATATATATATATATATATATATATATATATATATATATATATATATATTTATTTATTTATTACAGGTAACAAGTATACAAGAAATATTTAGCTCTTCATTGCCTGAGATCTTTTGAAATGAAGTCTTGTGTATCTTTGAAATTTGAAATCTAATGTTTAGCAGAACACTGAACAGCCGTACTGGATTTTTTCATTCGATCCTAAATAATAATAATAAACTATTTTCTGATACATATCTCCTAGAACCTCTTGCATTATCCATGGTTGTTTTGGCCAACCACCAAAAATATTCAATAAAAAGGAGAACGGACGAATCATGTTTTTTTTTTTTTTTTTTTTTTTTTTAGCATACATTTGGAAATGTTTTCAGATAGAGCCCTCTTAATATAACTTGACCAAAAACATCTGTCTTAAAGTTCTGCTTTGTTCTTTTGGAACTTGTATATTACTGTACTTCTGGAGGTCAAGGGTTTTATTATTTTTCTTCTAAAACAAAAGCTAAACATTTCAGAGCCTCTGAAGAGCCCTATGTGCTGTTCCAATGTGAGTCTGTTCAGCAGTGAAAGACTTGGACAAGGTGGCAGAATACGGTGGCGTCTTTTGGTGTCTCACTCTTTCTTTGTCTGTCCTCAGGTGTGGGTCTTGCCACAGTGGTGATTTCTTACGTGCTCTGCACCTACTACAATGTGCTCATGACCTGGGCTCTCTACTACCTGCTTCACTCCTTCAGCCCCTCATTGCCGTGGCAATCCTGCAACAACACATGGAATGAAGTTGGCAACTGTTCCACCGGTTTTCCTGGCAATGCCACACATCTGAAATCCGCCAGTCAACAGTTCTTTGAGTGAGTAACAGATTTAATTGGTTTACTGTCTTCAATGTTTATTCCATATTTGATGAGAATACTTTATTTTCTGTCAGAGATCGATTATAGTTGTGTTTCACTCTCTATTGTTGACTTTTCATATTCAATGTAAATGGAACATTTGGAGTACTTTCTTAATGCGTGTAGGATTTGTGGATTTCAAATGAAATTATGGACATCAATGAACCTTTGAGTCTTTAACAATATATATTTTGAAAGTATGTTCATTTAATCATTAAGTCAGTGAGTGTGATGTTAGAGTCCTGAGATTTGCTCTGTTGTGTGACTGTGCTTTGTAAAATTATGTTTCAATGTTTTGTTTTTCAGTCATAAGGTGCTAGAAATGACCGCAGGGATTGAGCATGCTGGAGGGATTCGTTGGGAACTCTTTGGTCTTCTAGTTCTGGCCTGGGCCATTGTTTATTTCTGTATCTTTAAAGGGGTCAAATCCACTGGAAAGGTCTGAGCTCAGAACTCACATTATTTCTTAACTGATTCAATGCATTTGAATAATCTAAATAAAGCCTTTAGTATGGGAAACAATAGCATATCATATAACTATATATATATATATATATATTTAGTTTTGCCTTATCATAAATATAAAATTCCTCTATTGACTCTGTCCATAGGTTGTGTACTTTACTGCCACATTCCCTTATTTCATACTGTTTGCATTGCTGATTAATAATGTTCAATTGCCTGGAGCAAAAGATGGTATCCTCTTCTTCCTCATGCCGAACTGGAGTAAACTCTTGGAAGTCCAGGTGAGATTATATGTGAATGAACATACATTAAATCACATAGTGTTAAAAACAAGCTAGAAGCTTTTTACATGCTACCACATCATTACTGTAGTACCGCTGGACAAACAACAAGATTACTGTGGGATCTGTGGTGGTTTACCATTTGACATGTAATTAGCACTTCTCAGCAGGTCCGGAGGAGGTTTGAAATAATAACTTTAACACCAGAAAATCTTTGAAAACATCTATGATTCATGTAAATAATAGGGCACTGAATTCTCGTGACACACTTTTCCCCTGTTTCTATTGATGTTGCTTGTATAAATGCTTCTACAAATTGCCAAACCCAATAATTTCACATTGTTTTTTCTTTTCATAAAAAGGTTAACTGCAGAATTAAATTACTATTAAATATTCAGATCAGTTGAGAATTCTATTAACTCAATATAATAAAGCAAACATGACATATGATTCCTGTTAATAAAACTCAAAACATTAGATAGGTTTATGTTAGCAATATATAAACAAAGGGCAAAAATAAAACCTTGCGCTTGGTTGTCTTTATTGATCTTATGTTGTAGGTGTGGGTCAATGCTGCTGCTCAGATCTTCAACTCTATTGGCATTTCCTTTGGTTCTATGATATCCATGGCCAGTTACAACAAGTTCAACAACAACATCCTCAGGTAAGAAATATTGCAGTGAAGGGGTTTTAATTATAGTTGTTAGGGGTATTGGTTGGTTTTGTCCCAGGTACTGATTTCACATTTTAAAAGCTTATTTAATTAAAATGGGAAATAATGGCTTTTTTGTACAATACTACATAATTAGGGACTCCAGTTATGAGCAAACTAACAAACAACCTTGAGTGTGAAACCAGACTTTATTAACTAAACACTAAACACTTATTAATGCATACACATTAGCAATGGAAGGAGAACTTAATCAGAGTACAGGAATGCAAGGAGTAATAGTATTGTTTGAGATTCAGCAGATCAACAGCCATGAGCAAACCACAAACTATTTCTAAGTTAATTTCTTCTTAAAAAGGGGTGGGGATACTTAATGGATCGAACGATGAGCCTAAGTTTGATTCTTTCGTGTCTTGTCTAGTTAAATAAAAGTGTCCTGATGCCGTTTGTTGAGGCTCCAGTTGATCTTGGCTGATTTTGTCTTTATGAGAGCGAACCAGCTGAAGTCTGAGGATCTTTGGTGAATGGAGAGACAAGACCGCAGCCTGGCACAAACTTAGGGATCCTTAGACTTCTAGCTGAGTGTCCTCATCTTCTCAGAATCTAAAAACTGCCCTGATCTTGTTTTCAGTGATCTTTAAAGTGAGGATGTCACACCCTCAGGATTTTAGTGAGCCAATAAGGAATGGTACCTTTGGAGGGAGATTTACTTTCCATTGCGCATAGCATCTTTCCACATACTTTTGAGCAGTAAACAGTCTTATAAAAACAATAAAAGTCCAGTCATTACAAGGCACTCTTTTATCATCCATGAAAACCTGATTCTTTCTCCTCATCACTTTTCACCTTTTATTTTACAGGGACACATTTATCGTCTGTCTGGCTAATTCAGCCACTAGTATCGTGGCTGGGTTTGTCATTTTCTCTGCCATTGGGTACATGGCCCACATTCACAACCTCCCTGTAGATGACATTGCCACTGATGGTAGGTTTGTTTTCCTTTTCTTTGTAATAACAGTTCCTGCAGCTGTGAATCTAGTCCTCCCCTGTCCTTGTGTGTTTCAAGGTTTTTTCACATGCAGGAAATTAACTTAATCGCTTGGTCTGGTTGAACCAATTTTACTGTCTTGGTTTTAATGCCGTGTCTCTGTACAGCAAAGAATCACAATTTAGTTTTAAGGATCACAAAGGATCTCTGTTATCTTTTTGATGTGCTCTTTGCCATTGTGTTCTTGTGATCATTGGAGGTCTAATGCACTGTACATGAGGAGGGTGATTACAATCATCCAAATCCTAATTAATTTACACAGAACAGGACACTGGCAATGTAAATACTGCCGTAAACCATTAATATGGGCATTGACATAAATATGCACTACTTTCTTGCCTAAGAATGTCTGTGTCAATGCAAGCTAATGAAATGAGAATGCAGTGGGAAAATTCCAGCTTCAGAAGTTGAGATGAAGCAGGATAATAAATGAAATGTTCTCCTTCTTTACTGCCAGAGAGAGGATAAGTGTGAGAGGAGGTGAAGGGTGGGGAGGATTATGCCAAAGAAAAAGAATAAAAGGGTCTATTCATGGAAGAAAAAGAATCGTGAAGAATCAAATGAAGGTAGACAAAGTAGTACAGTTTTAAAACATGATAAAAGCATGTCATTGAGTTGAGCTGCCCTCAAGAATACTTCACAGCAGTTTACAATATTATAATATTTTTGTGTTTATATTACAGCACAGTTTATTAAAATCATTCAAGTCCATCAGTTTCCACAAGTTTAACCCATTAAGACCTCATCTGCTGTTGGATAATGTTATACTTAAGAAAAATGATGTTTTCCTCTGAGAAATGCAATTAGAAAAATACATTTCTCTGGTTTCTCTAGCTTCTTTCCTTCCCTTCCTGTCTTATTTTGGGGTTTGAGTACTATAGGAATCTATCGTCTGCACTTTTTTTTTTTTTTTAGCAATTTCTGTAATGATTTGGGGGGGAAATTACAAAACATAATGATTTAAACATACTAAAATGTGGTAATCTCTTTTCTCTTATTATCTCTAAGTACTAATGTCTTACCGGGATCTGAAAACTGTTAGGTTCTCTAAGAGAGTGAAAAATATGGTTCTCCTCGTTTCCCAAGACCTCTGTAATTACCGTATTTTCGGATTATAGCTAGAAGTCGCATCAGACGAGCAAAAAAAACATATATAAGTCACACTGGACTATAAGTCGCATTTATTTAGAACCAAGAGAAAACATTACCGTCTACAGCCGCGAGAGGGCGCTCTTTGTTTTCAGTGTAGACTACAGGAGCACTGAGCAGCATAGAGCGCCCTCTCGCGGCTGTAGACGGTAATGTTTTCTCTTGGTTCATTTCTCTAGGTTCATGCCAAATTTAATTTTGATAAATAAGTCGCACCTTACTTTAAGTCGCAGGACCAGTCACTAAGTTATGTCCGGAAAATACGGTAGTTGTTCATGTTGGCACAAGTGCTGGTGTCATCTTTCTCTACGTCAGTGAGAGTGATGTTGTGTGTGTGTGTTTTCTTGCAGGGCCTGGTCTGGTGTTTGTGGTGTATCCTGAAGTTTTCTCCACTATGCCAATCTCTCAGCTCTGGGCTCCTCTGTTTTTCATCATGTTACTGTGCCTGGGACTGGACAGTCAGGTAAAATAGGCTTCAAAACATAATTTTAATCCAGAGTAAGCTTTCTTTCTGTCAAATTCCTAGAAAAAGCAGACAGCTACTATTTAAAAAGCCATTCACACATGATATGCTCTTGTTTTGTCAACAAGTGCTTAACAGACACCTTTAATCTTTGCGGTGGATCTCACTGCTTTTCAACATCTTAAACTGTATATGTAAATATGAATAATTGACAGTTCTTTGCTTTCATATTGAATAATTTTTGTCCCAGTGCGTTCTAGAGTTGTCTTCTGTGCAATGTATAAACCTAATGCTGCCCTGGTTAGTTGGTAGGCCACAGATGGCAAATTTCTTTGTTTTATTTTCTTTCATCTGAACAATTATATGTGTACATGTACACTGTGCAGTTTGCCATGGTGGAGGTGGCTGTGACGTTCATCATGGACGGATTTGGCAAGAAAATATTGCCCGTTTTTAAGAGAAAGGAGCTGATCGTTCTGGCAGTGTGCAGCTTTGGGTTTCTGCTGGGGATTCCTCATATTACTAGGGTAAATATGATCTAGATTCACTTCATTAACAAGTATTGTGCTCTTACAGTTGAGATTTTGTTATACTTGGATCAGTTGGATTCACGACTGGACCTGGAACTGTTTACACATAATTTTAGTTTTTAGAAGAAAAAAAAAAATAAATAAATGTGTGTCTGTGTGTGTGTATGTATGTATATAGTTTTAAATACGGACACGCAAACCTAACCCTCATTTTGATGTGTGCAGGGTGGGATATATGTGTTTCAACTGATGGATCACTACACAGCTGTGGTGTCTCTAATGTTTCTGGCCTTCTTCGAGGTGCTCGCCATCACTCTCATATTTGGTGAATTTCACTTCCTTCAATCTGATCATAGAAACTCAGACCAGATGTAGCCATTGTACCACTGCTTCTATTTAGATATGACAGTTTATGCTTTTATCTCACCTCTTTCTTGCTCTTTTCCACAACTTGCTTTCCCTCGCACATACACAGGAGTGAGACGGCTCAGTATAATGGTGGAGAATATGCTGGGAAAGAAACCAAACCTCTTCTTCCGTGTTTGTTGGCAGTTCCTGTCACCCATGCTTGTGCTGGTGAGGAAAAGAAAACAACAATTTTGGGATCCTCTATATCTCACAACATTGACAACTATATAGATGTGTGTTCCGGAATGGCTTCAAAGCTCAGATGATTTTACAATAGTCACTTTATCCCCAATAAGACAAATTTTGCATTTAGTAGCAGTAAACTGAAATTAAATCAATGACAAAACTAATTTTTTTTTTGTCAGATTGCATTGTTCACACATCCTAAGGATGGAATCCTAAATGCCATTGCATCACCTTAAATCCACTTTTTTTTTTTTTTTTTTTTACAATTTGAGGACATTCTTAACATTGAAAATACATTTATTTTTAGTAATCGACAGAGTTAAGCCTGGTTTGTGTCTGTTCAAGTGCATATAATGCTTTGTTTTGAACTCATAATAATGTCCTCTTTCCTGGCTCTCTCTGCAGGGTATTCTGATCTCCAGTATTTTTCAGTATACTCCAGCTCGATACGGTAAGTCTTACAAATACCCGTTCTGGGCAGAGGTGGTGGGCTGGTTCATCTCTCTCTTCTCCATCATCTGGATTCCACTTGGGGCTCTACATGAGCTTTGGACCACAGAAGGGTCTCTGCTACAGGTATGTACAGTGCACAGACATTCACTATATCAATATTTGTTTTGTTTCTTCATGCCAAAATGAACCCAGTGCCTCTCTCTGTCTCTGACGCAGAGGTTGAAAAAGTCCATAACACCAACTTTAGATCTGGAGTCTGTTTCAGAGAAGCCATCTGCTGAGTCCATAGCGCTGTTCACGGTTGCTTAGACGCTATTGTTTGTGGTATTATTGTTTTTGGTATGTTTACTCATTAGAAGTACAAAGTAGCTTTGCTTAAACTGTAAAAACTATCATTTTATGTTTTATTAGTGTTCATATTCTATTTATTGCATTTGAGATTAATGCTGAAAAGAACAAACACCAAAAAGGTCCCAGAATTACAATTTTGCATTAATACTGATGAAAATCTGTTTTTTATTGCCTAATTGAATAACTGTATTACATGTATTTATTTGATTGTCTGACAGATGTTGTTTTTTTTATGTAAAAAGATTAAGAGAATTTATTCATATTTTTCTTCAGGAAAAGAAAAATGTAAAATATATGATGATTTAATGAGAGAGAAATTAGAAGATTTTGGTTTTCTCCGTTATTTAAACTTTAAAATAATTATTCACTGAGCTTGAAATTTGATGGAATATATCTTTTCATACACTGAGCTGAATGACTGACGAACCTTTGAATTTTAAACAGTTCAAAAATGGATGCCAATGCACTTACAAATGCCTGTTTTCATGAAACTCAAATGTCAACATCAATTTATTGTGGGTACAACAGCATTCACTCTCATGGGCTTTAACTCATTCAGATTCTATAGATTCTAAAAAAAGAAATACAGAGTGCTGCTCTCAGATGCCTTTTGTGTTCACAGTGAACCAAGGTTATATGAATTGAACTCTACATATTCAGCTGCTTATGATGACTCAGCTTTTGCTCTCTACTTTGTAACTTGAACTGTTGCACATACTTTAAAACACTTAGCCCAACTTTACAGAAAAAAGAGGAAAAGGATAAAGGATGCAAGTAAAAATGGATGACCTTATTAGTAAGCACTTTCTGATGTCATCCATAAGGCTTATGCATTCTGATATAGAAATTCTACTAAAATCCATGTTTGCTATTTTTAATATTTTTATTTTAGTTTTAACTATTTTACTACTATCAATATAGTTCAGATGGGGTATAATGCTTAATTTTGAACTCCTAATAATGTAAACTTTTCTGCCCCTCCCCCCATCCCCACCCCACCAAAAAAAGTGGCCTTTATATTAAAAATGCATATTTACAAAGAAAATACTTTTGTTTTAAGTGCAACTCGAGGACTGATTATTAAATTGTATTTTTTTTTTTACATCTACATATCAGAATGAATGCTTATTTTGTGTATATTTTGTTGTTAATGAAACCACAGAAGGATAATCATTCAAACTGTTGTTGCTGTTGTTGTTGTTGTTTGTCATTATAAACTGTCTAAGGTGAAACATTTTTGTATATTTAAAATTGTCGCTTTTATGTCATGACTGGCAGTTTTTTATGCAAGTGCTCTCACCAAAATAAAAGTCTTTGTTGTCAGTTTCAGTTCCGTGTAATGACGTGCCATACTGCCGTTTACCACAAGATGTCATCGCAGCACAATTAACTACTGATGTCAAAAGTATTCATTTGTCACAAACACGGCATTCATAGGAAGTAACTTTATATAATATTATTTATACAATATCGTCATTTATTGTTTAAAATAATTATTATAATTTCATTTTTATAAATGCATTACAAAACTATATATTTAGCTTGTATACATAAATAATTTTTAAAACAAATATAGATTTAAACGTGCATTTATTTTGTCACATTGCAAAGCTTGATGGGGGTTGTGTAAGTTAAAAATGACTTCTGGTGACCTCTTCCTCTAGATCAATTGCGTTTCCTGTGTCTGTGCACTTTGAAACTGAAAAGCGGAAGTCAGTTGAGACTAGGGTTCAGATGGCAGATCAATACCCTCACTCAAAGCAAACGGAGGCTGGATGCCACCACAGCGGCTCATTTATTGCCAGCAGCAGATCAATACACTACAGCCTGTGACAGAGCAGTGCCTCTGTGGGAGAGATGTGCTACACTGCTGTTAGCGCCCCTGAAATAGCACAGTGTGTGCAGGAAGAGGACAGGGACAGGGTGCAGGGTGTGTCTGCAACAGAGAAGATGTGTTGGTTAGCTTTTTAAGGACTGAAAAGACTCCAATATGTGAATGTGTCTGTATAACTGAGAGGACCTGGGGCATTGGTAATTGATATATTTGTGACCTGACGGCCGGATAAGAGAAGCGCAGGTCTTTGCAGAGATGCCCTAGGGCTTGGCTGACCTTTCGGTCACCTCTGGCTGACCTGTGGGATACCTTTGCAAATGAAGCCCAGCCAAATCTGCCTTCTCTTTATCTTCCCTGCCATGGAGGAGCGCAGGTGTGCTATAGCACACTCAGAGTCACTGCAGGGGAGGGTTCACTTCAAGTGAAAAAGGAAATCAGGCATAAAGGGAAATGAAGACACATGTCCCTCTTTTTACCCTCCACACACACATACATATGTGGTTCAGATGGAAAACAGGCATGTGAGCCTTTGCATTGACTTTACATAATAGTAAATATTGGCTTGCATTGAAAGAGCAACCACAGTTGTCCAGTTTTCGTTCAAGAATCTCAACCTTTTATCTTTTGTGGTAACATTAGCAAAACATCACAGGCAAAAAAAGGTCTATTTTCAGTAGTTTATTGATAAATCAGAGTTCACACAAATCTCATTTAAAGCAAGCAGTATTCTGTTGGTCAACACTGCAAATTCATTTGACCAACTGAACCTGGTGTGAAATCTGCAACTTCACGCAAACTTCCCGATCACGTGGATTTCTAATGAAATTACTAGATTTCACCAAGTTAAAATTCAATGAACAGTAGCAAATATGAACACACCAGCAGTTATCTGACATGAAAAAACAAACATTATTTTTTACTTCAACTGGTTGGACAAATGGATAGTCCCCAAATTCACAGACTCATAAGGTAATTTAACAGTGGGAAAACTATTCACTTGCTTTATATTTGCCAAGATACTGAAGTCTGCAATCAAAGTTGCATCTTTCAAGAGATATTTCACACTTCTCATCAAATTCCTTCTACTCTTCATTTGAAAATAATAATAATAATTATTTTGCCAGTGTTTTACAATAATATTACATTTATTGTTCAACCATTTAGAATTATTCACATGGTAAGTTACAGTTAACCAATTAACAGGAATTTTTGTACAGTTTTTACAGTCTTTTTACAGTGTTATCCACAATACCCCTGTATTCTACTATAGCAGCTCAAGGATTCGCTCATTTGTTTGTATTTTAATTTTTCCAGATCAATTAGTGGAAAATGAGATGAAGTTGATACTCAACTGAAGCATAACTGAGGTCTCTTGAGTTATGAAACAGCAGCCTCTGAGCAATAAATACTTCCTCTGTGATGCTAATCAAGAAAGACAGCAATAGCTATGACCAGTTACATAAAACCACAAGCAAGTGATAAAATGAATGAATGAATGTTTAAATAAACGATACTCTTGCTACTGTGTATTCCCATCAGGCAATGAAGGGGCAGCTGTGTTAGCATTAACAGTTGAGTGTACGCAGTCTGCCAATCTGTGTGTGTTTGTGCCTGTCTTAGAGTTTGCTGAAGGGGGAGAAATGTGTTTGTGTAATGAAGCTGTGAGTCTGAAAACCATGATAAGGATGAATCAGAGCAGCTCAAAGGACACAGAGAGAAGTAAAGCAAGGCTGAAAATACACACTCACTCAGTCACCTTTAGTCTTACCTCACCGTCTGGTGCCAGTGTCCTTCTCAGATCCATTAGTTGAGGAGATGTTTTCTTCTCTTTCTTCACTCTTTCTGACAGACTGATCTAAACTCTCTTACAACAAGCATTTCCTGAAAGTGTCTAATAACAGTAACCAACAGTCTATATAAACTGTCTTTAGGAATAATTTTATAGCCGTCATCCAAAACACACACAATTAAGACTTTAATAATACTTTAATAAATTACAGCTTGATGTTATGTTACCACTTTAAATTGACCCTCTTTTTATTAGTTAATCATAATTTGCATTAAAAGAAAAAAATTCACCAGGGTTATTATATTTAACTGAAGCCTTTAAAACATTTAGTTACTATTTTAAAAACCTTGTTACAGTTTATATCATTTATTATGAATATATATATATATATATATATATATATATATATATATATATATATATATATATGTAGTTAATATAATAATGTACTATACTAAAACCATAAAAACCATTTTTGTTACTTAAAATGTATCTTACTGAAATAACAAAACTTATTTCAGTTCATGGTTATTTTTTTTTAAATAACGAAAATGTTCTATGGATTTAAGATGTAGTTAAGTTAAGTATTATAATACTGCATGGTGAAAATTATTTGTTATTTTTTTACACAGATGATGATTATACACACACACTGATATGGTTGTGTCTATGCTGGCTATATTTGACTTGTGGTGGATTACAGGTCAAGGGCTTGATCTTTTGTGTATTTTTGAGCTTTATCTTTCCTTATGTTTTCCCCCACATCTGCTGCATTGCAGAACCCAGTGCACCAGTGCATTTTAAGAAGAAAAAGATTTACATTTGTTCGCAGTTGAAATGTTGGTGAGATGGTGAGCAGCGGGCATGCAGATGTGACCTTTGGATGAAAGAGTGCTATGATGTCTCTGCTTACTATGATGAATTTTCTAAGAACATTTGTGTTGGGTTGTGTGTGTGTGTGTGTGTGTGTGTGTGTACAAGACTTTAAACCAGACTCTGGTCTCCTAAAATAGAGCTTGCCTAAAGTGTGCATATTTGTGTGACTCTTCTGTTCACAAGATTTTAGCTGAGTGCAGATCTTTGAATTTAGCCTCTAGTCAGCTAATTGTAACAATTTTTTTAGTAGGTTTTTTTCTCCCACTCTGCACAACAATGTTAGTGAGTTTATTGTTTGCCACAGTCTTATGTGTAGGAAGCAACAACAATAGATCATGCTGACCTCAGGTCTGACCTTTCCTGGTTACAGGAAATCAGCAAATAAATGCATTCCTTTATTTCTCATAGCCTTAAGTACACTAGAGTAAAGCACTTTCTGTTTACTTTGCATTTTAAAGAGGTCATATGATGTGATATACATTTTTCCTTTCTCTTTGGAGTGTTACAAGCTCTTATTACACAAAGAAGATCTGTAAAGTTGCAAAGACTAAAGTCTCAAATCCAAAGAGATATTCTTTATCAAAGTTAAGACTCTGCCACACACCCCTAAAGCGGCTCGTTCAAACACGCCCCCACATGTCTACCTCACAATGTGGAAATATTTGTGTAATGCCACCCAATTATTCATGCAAAGAAAGAAGGTATGGGTTTAGTGATCACAGTTAATGTTGAAGCAGCCATGTTAGGGAGATGCTGTGTGATTCTAGGCGAAAGCAAAAGTGTGTGTGTGTGTGTGTGAGAGAGATAGAGAGAGAGAGAGAGGGTCACACAGTGGAGTCAGCAGTCTTAACCATCCATGGCTTGTGTACTGTAAACACATAAAAGCTTCATCACTATGTCTTTCACGACACTCTGTTCCCCTTTTGGCTTTGAACTGATGGTAAAATCATATAAAAACATGGATGTAGTGTCTGTGACGTCACCCATAGGTTTCTGAAGAGCATTTTTGAAGCCAAAAGTTGTCAGAGGTGGCCATCGCCAGCAGGGGCAATCCACCTGTCACTCAAGTGGCCATGCCATTAAATATGCAGAAATTTAAGGCTTAATATAATTTAATTTAAACGGACGAGTTAGAAGAAAAAAATTCACCCCCTCACAGTTGCTATAGACAAAAATAATTTTTTGAACCAGGCTGTAAACGTGTTTTTTTTTTTTTTTTTTTTTGCTGTAAATGTGTGCATTTTAACATGAGGAGCCAATGGGATTGACTCCTTTTTGCAACCAGCCTCAAGCGGCTAGTTGACGAACTACAGTTTAAGGCTTCGCGAGAAATGGGAGGTTGCCGCTTGCAGTGTTCAGCCAATCACAATGCACTGGGTCAGTTGGCCAATCAGAGCAGACTGTGCTTGTCGGAGGGAGGGACTTTTGTAGAAAACAATGTGTTTGAGAGAGACTTGGAGGACATACAATAATATACAGTATTTGAAAGATAATGTGTTTTTCTTTACGTTAAAGCATGTCAACATACTTGTTACAGCAAATACATAAAATAATGATCTTTAAAAAAGCATCATATATGACCCCTTAAATTATAGCATATTGCCTATCAGCTTTCAAAGAGAGTAATGTTAAGAATACTGTATATAACACTTCTGTTCTATGCCATGAGCTGTATTTGGATAGAAAAACATTGTTCTGAATTTAATCTAAATACAGTACTTCAATCATTTCACAGATCTACAGATATCAATATTGCATTTAAATCAGCGTACAGAAGTAGTATACATTAACTAGGGCGGAGGAAAATAACATGGTCATTTTTGCAATTAATATTGTCTGTTTCATGCTTTTAAAATAATTCACAAATGCATTGCTTTTTTTAACTTCATGGGTTCCAAGATTTTTTTTTTCTCCAAAATTGTGATACTGATGTTATTTAGAGAGAATAGAGTCTCACATAAAAGTATTGTTAATAAATTGTTAATTAGTCATTGTATTACCCATGACTTTCAAAATTTAAATCAGCATTTAATATCCAAAATCTACATTAATTTGTAACGTGTGTTACATTAATTAAATGTGTAAAGATATTTATGATTAATTAAACGGTTGAATTGATTTGCACCCTACAAATCAATGTATAAAATCTTTAAATGTTTATTTGGCTGCTTATACAGCCCAAAACAGCTATTTTTCTCCTGTTAAAATTTTCAGCGTTAAGATGGTGTGAAAGTAAGCTATTTGTATTTCCCTGATAACTGTAAACACTGTGGCTCTCCAAAGCTTTCAAAGCATCACTTTGTTTCCTTAAATCACTTCATTTGAATGCATATGACACTTCTGAGGTCTTCTGTTAGTTGTATGTATTTTGCTTTTTACATAATCATATAACATGCTTCTCTTTTTTAGTACTTTTGATGCAAACCTTTTTGGTGTGTGTGAGGGCCTACCATTTTCACTGATTATCTACACAATGCCACAATTCTCAAAGTATCTGCAAATCTGCAAGTATCTAACATAAACATAATCCTTTTTCTTGTCCTTGTCAGATGATTTGTTATAAACACACACACACACACAGGAGCCTACTAAGAGAAGAAATAATGAAGGACGTTCTTGTTTTTTTATTAGTTTATTCTAATTTCCTATGAGGGTCCTTTTCCTCTTGGCTGCTTGCTTATGATGACTCAGCTTTTGCTCTCTACTTTGTAACTTGAACTGTTGCACATACTTTAAAACACTTAGCCCAACTTTACAGAAAAAAGAGGAAAAGGATAAAGGATGCAAGTAAAAATGGATGACCTTATTAGTAAGCACTTTCTGATGTCATCCATAAGGCTTATGCATTCTGATATAGAAATTCTACTAAAATCCATGTTTGCTATTTTTAATATTTTTATTTTAGTTTTAACTATTTTACTACTATCAATATAGTTCAGATGGGGTATAATGCTTAATTTTGAACTCCTAATAATGTAAACTTTTCTGCCCCTCCCCCCATCCCCACCCCACCAAAAAAAGTGGCCTTTATATTAAAAATGCATATTTACAAAGAAAATACTTTTGTTTTAAGTGCAACTCGAGGACTGATTATTAAATTGTATTTTTTTTTTTACATCTACATATCAGAATGAATGCTTATTTTGTGTATGTTTTGTTGTTAATGAAACCACAGAAGGATAATCATTCAAACTGTTGTTGCTGTTGTTGTTGTTGTTTGTCATTATAAACTGTCTAAGGTGAAACATTTTTGTATATTTAAAATTGTCGCTTTTATGTCATGACTGGCAGTTTTTTATGCAAGTGCTCTCACCAAAATAAAAGTCTTTGTTGTCAGTTTCAGTTCCGTGTAATGACGTGCCATACTGCCGTTTACCACAAGATGTCATCGCAGCACAATTAACTACTGATGTCAAAAGTATTCATTTGTCACAAACACGGCATTCATAGGAAGTAACTTTATATAATATTATTTATACAATATCGTCATTTATTGTTTAAAATAATTATTATAATTTCATTTTTTATAAATGCATTACAAAACTATATATTTAGCTTGTATACATAAATAATTTTTAAAACAAATATAGATTTAAACGTGCATTTATTTTGTCACATTGCAAAGCTTGATGGGGGTTGTGTAAGTTAAAAATGACTTCTGGTGACCTCTTCCTCTAGATCAATTGCGTTTCCTGTGTCTGTGCACTTTGAAACTGAAAAGCGGAAGTCAGTTGAGACTAGGGTTCAGATGGCAGATCAATACCCTCACTCAAAGCAAACGGAGGCTGGATGCCACCACAGCGGCTCATTTATTGCCAGCAGCAGATCAATACACTACAGCCTGTGACAGAGCAGTGCCTCTGTGGGAGAGATGTGCTACACTGCTGTTAGCGCCCCTGAAATAGCACAGTGTGTGCAGGAAGAGGACAGGGACAGGGTGCAGGGTGTGTCTGCAACAGAGAAGATGTGTTGGTTAGCTTTTTAAGGACTGAAAAGACTCCAATATGTGAATGTGTCTGTATAACTGAGAGGACCTGGGGCATTGGTAATTGATATATTTGTGACCTGACGGCCGGATAAGAGAAGCGCAGGTCTTTGCAGAGATGCCCTAGGGCTTGGCTGACCTTTCGGTCACCTCTGGCTGACCTGTGGGATACCTTTGCAAATGAAGCCCAGCCAAATCTGCCTTCTCTTTATCTTCCCTGCCATGGAGGAGCGCAGGTGTGCTATAGCACACTCAGAGTCACTGCAGGGGAGGGTTCACTTCAAGTGAAAAAGGAAATCAGGCATAAAGGGAAATGAAGACACATGTCCCTCTTTTTACCCTCCACACACACATACATATGTGGTTCAGATGGAAAACAGGCATGTGAGCCTTTGCATTGACTTTACATAATAGTAAATATTGGCTTGCATTGAAAGAGCAACCACAGTTGTCCAGTTTTCGTTCAAGAATCTCAACCTTTTATCTTTTGTGGTAACATTAGCAAAACATCACAGGCAAAAAAAGGTCTATTTTCAGTAGTTTATTGATAAATCAGAGTTCACACAAATCTCATTTAAAGCAAGCAGTATTCTGTTGGTCAACACTGCAAATTCATTTGACCAACTGAACCTGGTGTGAAATCTGCAACTTCACGCAAACTTCCCGATCACGTGGATTTCTAATGAAATTACTAGATTTCACCAAGTTAAAATTCAATGAACAGTAGCAAATATGAACACACCAGCAGTTATCTGACATGAAAAAACAAACATTATTTTTTACTTCAACTGGTTGGACAAATGGATAGTCCCCAAATTCACAGACTCATAAGGTAATTTAACAGTGGGAAAACTATTCACTTGCTTTATATTTGCCAAGATACTGAAGTCTGCAATCAAAGTTGCATCTTTCAAGAGATATTTCACACTTCTCATCAAATTCCTTCTACTCTTCATTTGAAAATAATAATAATAATTATTTTGCCAGTGTTTTACAATAATATTACATTTATTGTTCAACCATTTAGAATTATTCACATGGTAAGTTACAGTTAACCAATTAACAGGAATTTTTGTACAGTTTTTACAGTCTTTTTACAGTGTTATCCACGATACCCCTGTATTCTACTATAGCAGCTCAAGGATTCGCTCATTTGTTTGTATTTTAATTTTTCCAGATCAATTAGTGGAAAATGAGATGAAGTTGATACTCAACTGAAGCATAACTGAGGTCTCTTGAGTTATGAAACAGCAGCCTCTGAGCAATAAATACTTCCTCTGTGATGCTAATCAAGAAAGACAGCAATAGCTATGACCAGTTACATAAAACCACAAGCAAGTGATAAAATGAATGAATGAATGTTTAAATAAACGATACTCTTGCTACTGTGTATTCCCATCAGGCAATGAAGGGGCAGCTGTGTTAGCATTAACAGTTGAGTGTACGCAGTCTGCCAATCTGTGTGTGTTTGTGCCTGTCTTAGAGTTTGCTGAAGGGGGAGAAATGTGTTTGTGTAATGAAGCTGTGAGTCTGAAAACCATGATAAGGATGAATCAGAGCAGCTCAAAGGACACAGAGAGAAGTAAAGCAAGGCTGAAAATACACACTCACTCAGTCACCTTTAGTCTTACCTCACCGTCTGGTGCCAGTGTCCTTCTCAGATCCATTAGTTGAGGAGATGTTTTCTTCTCTTTCTTCACTCTTTCTGACAGACTGATCTAAACTCTCTTACAACAAGCATTTCCTGAAAGTGTCTAATAACAGTAACCAACAGTCTATATAAACTGTCTTAGGAATAATTTTATAGCCGTCATCCAAAACACACACAATTAAGACTTTAATAATACTTTAATAAATTACAGCTTGATGTTATGTTACCACTTTAAATTGACCCTCTTTTTATTAGTTAATCATAATTTGCATTAATAGAAAAAAATTCACCAGGGTTATTATATTTAACTGAAGCCTTTAAAACATTTAGTTACTATTTTAAAAACCTTGTTACAGTTTATATCATTTATTATGAATATATATATATATATATATATATATATATATATATATATATATATATATATATATATATATATATATATGTAGTTAATATAATAATGTACTATACTAAAACCATAAAAACCATTTTTGTTACTTAAAATGTATCTTACTGAAATAACAAAACTTATTTCAGTTCATGGTTATTTTTTTTTAAATAACGAAAATGTTCTATGGATTTAAGATGTAGTTAAGTTAAGTATTATAATACTGCATGGTGAAAATTATTTGTTATTTTTTTACACAGATGATGATTATACACACACACTGATATGGTTGTGTCTATGCTGGCTATATTTGACTTGTGGTGGATTACAGGTCAAGGGCTTGATCTTTTGTGTATTTTTGAGCTTTATCTTTCCTTATGTTTTCCCCCACATCTGCTGCATTGCAGAACCCAGTGCACCAGTGCATTTTAAGAAGAAAAAGATTTACATTTGTTCGCAGTTGAAATGTTGGTGAGATGGTGAGCAGCGGGCATGCAGATGTGACCTTTGGATGAAAGAGTGCTATGATGTCTCTGCTTACTATGATGAATTTTCTAAGAACATTTGTGTTGGGTTGTGTGTGTGTGTGTGTGTGTGTGTGTGTACAAGACTTTAAACCAGACTCTGGTCTCCTAAAATAGAGCTTGCCTAAAGTGTGCATATTTGTGTGACTCTTCTGTTCACAAGATTTTAGCTGAGTGCAGATCTTTGAATTTAGCCTCTAGTCAGCTAATTGTAACAATTTTTTTAGTAGGTTTTTTTCTCCCACTCTGCACAACAATGTTAGTGAGTTTATTGTTTGCCACAGTCTTATGTGTAGGAAGCAACAACAATAGATCATGCTGACCTCAGGTCTGACCTTTCCTGGTTACAGGAAATCAGCAAATAAATGCATTCCTTTATTTCTCATAGCCTTAAGTACACTAGAGTAAAGCACTTTCTGTTTACTTTGCATTTTAAAGAGGTCATATGATGTGATATACATTTTTCCTTTCTCTTTGGAGTGTTACAAGCTCTTATTACACAAAGAAGATCTGTAAAGTTGCAAAGACTAAAGTCTCAAATCCAAAGAGATATTCTTTATCAAAGTTAAGACTCTGCCACACACCCCTAAAGCGGCTCGTTCAAACACGCCCCCACATGTCTACCTCACAATGTGGAAATATTTGTGTAATGCCACCCAATTATTCATGCAAAGAAAGAAGGTATGGGTTTAGTGATCACAGTTAATGTTGAAGCAGCCATGTTAGGGAGATGCTGTGTGATTCTAGGCGAAAGCAAAAGTGTGTGTGTGTGTGTGTGAGAGAGATAGAGAGAGAGAGAGAGGGTCACACAGTGGAGTCAGCAGTCTTAACCATCCATGGCTTGTGTACTGTAAACACATAAAAGCTTCATCACTATGTCTTTCACGACACTCTGTTCCCCTTTTGGCTTTGAACTGATGGTAAAATCATATAAAAACATGGATGTAGTGTCTGTGACGTCACCCATAGGTTTCTGAAGAGCATTTTTTAAGCCAAAAGTTGTCAGAGGTGGCCATCGCCAGCAGGGGCAATCCACCTGTCACTCAAGTGGCCATGCCATTAAATATGCAGAAATTTAAGGCTTAATATAATTTAATTTAAACGGACGAGTTAGAAGAAAAAAATTCACCCCCTCACAGTTGCTATAGACAAAAATAATTTTTTGAACCAGGCTGTAAACGTGTTTTTTTTTTTTTTTTTTTTGCTGTAAATGTGTGCATTTTAACATGAGGAGCCAATGGGATTGACTCCTTTTTGCAACCAGCCTCAAGCGGCTAGTTGACGAACTACAGTTTAAGGCTTCGCGAGAAATGGGAGGTTGCCGCTTGCAGTGTTCAGCCAATCACAATGCACTGGGTCAGTTGGCCAATCAGAGCAGACTGTGCTTGTCGGAGGGAGGGACTTTTGTAGAAAACAATGTGTTTGAGAGAGACTTGGAGGACATACAATAATATACAGTATTTGAAAGATAATGTGTTTTTCTTTACGTTAAAGCATGTCAACATACTTGTTACAGCAAATACATAAAATAATGATCTTTAAAAAAGCATCATATATGACCCCTTAAATTATAGCATATTGCCTATCAGCTTTCAAAGAGAGTAATGTTAAGAATACTGTATATAACACTTCTGTTCTATGCCATGAGCTGTATTTGGATAGAAAAACATTGTTCTGAATTTAATCTAAATACAGTACTTCAATCATTTCACAGATCTACAGATATCAATATTGCATTTAAATCAGCGTACAGAAGTAGTATACATTAACTAGGGCGGAGGAAAATAACATGGTCATTTTTGCAATTAATATTGTCTGTTTCATGCTTTTAAAATAATTCACAAATGCATTGCTTTTTTTAACTTCATGGGTTCCAAGATTTTTTTTTTCTCCAAAATTGTGATACTGATGTTATTTAGAGAGAATAGAGTCTCACATAAAAGTATTGTTAATAAATTGTTAATTAGTCATTGTATTACCCATGACTTTCAAAATTTAAATCAGCATTTAATATCCAAAATCTACATTAATTTGTAACGTGTGTTACATTAATTAAATGTGTAAAGATATTTATGATTAATTAAACGGTTGAATTGATTTGCACCCTACAAATCAATGTATAAAATCTTTAAATGTTTATTTGGCTGCTTATACAGCCCAAAACAGCTATTTTTCTCCTGTTAAAATTTTCAGCGTTAAGATGGTGTGAAAGTAAGCTATTTGTATTTCCCTGATAACTGTAAACACTGTGGCTCTCCAAAGCTTTCAAAGCATCACTTTGTTTCCTTAAATCACTTCATTTGAATGCATATGACACTTCTGAGGTCTTCTGTTAGTTGTATGTATTTTGCTTTTTACATAATCATATAACATGCTTCTCTTTTTTAGTACTTTTGATGCAAACCTTTTTGGTGTGTGTGAGGGCCTACCATTTTCACTGATTATCTACACAATGCCACAATTCTCAAAGTATCTGCAAATCTGCAAGTATCTAACATAAACATAATCCTTTTTCTTGTCCTTGTCAGATGATTTGTTATAAACACACACACACACACAGGAGCCTACTAAGAGAAGAAATAATGAAGGACGTTCTTGTTTTTTTATTAGTTTATTCTAATTTCCTATGAGGGTCCTTTTCCTCTTGGCTGCTGCTTCTCTGCATGGGCATCCCATATTACTTGCTGAATGAGATTTGAGCTCTTATTTCCTGTCTGCAATGCTGATAGTGGACTGACCTCATCATCCTTATGAGCCATGAGGCAATCACACTTCCCAGCACTGGCATTGTGAGCTGCTTCATCTTAGCACTGCAGATCTCGGAAATAATTTTTAAAACTGTAAAACTCACAAGTTTATATTAATAATATCTATTTGCAAGTTTGATTATTATAGTACATTATTTCTGTCACTACACTGCAACTGATTCCTGGTCGCATGTTTTCAATTATACCTTTGTCTTTCATTTTCAGCTGTAGTATTTGGATGATTTATAGTATGTGGGATAATCTTGGGTCATAACTCTCTTATACACACATGTGTAATATAAAGCTCCAGGAGAGTTCTTCTTAATGGATTGGCCTCAGGTTAAATGTCTCGATCTGATCTTTTGCAGGGACCAAGTAAAATATGATGTACTTGTAATACATGCAATTTAAGAAGCCACATATCAAGATGTGCTGATAGGAATTGAGATCACTCAAAATTACATGTATTAAGTTTCAACCCCCTTTAAACAAGACACACATTTGACCATCTGCTGATTTGGAGAATTTTAAAAGTAAGAGGACATGAACTCCACAAATGTTTGTGAATCCTCATGATTACATTCTCCAGCATGATTTGAGAATGATCTTGTGTTTTAATGGAAGCAGGAGCATCTGACTGTCTGTACAAAGGAGATAGACATAGTAAATATCAAATGTTACATTGTATCATTGACCTAAAAGTCATGCAGATATTTCCTTTTATGTAAAAGCTTGTTTTCTTCCCACCAGTGTGATTTTAATATTGTCTCAGACTTTTGGACCCACTGTAGGCTTTTTATACATTATATCACAGGCTAAGTAATAACATGTTATGAAACCAGTGCAGACTTTAAGTTGTGGTTTCAAATTCTAAACTACTTGGTTCGCTGCAGGTCTCTTCAGTTCATCAACTTAAGTCAGATGAAGTTTCGAAGAGACAGAGAAAGTTTTAATCTTCACAGGGAATTTCTTATGTGATGCTCATGAAGCTTTTACTTAGAACAGAGTTAAACTGCAGCTGAGACGTTGGTGAGTCAAACCCTGAACATGAAAATGTCAGACCCATTTCACACGACTGCATGTTTGCAAATCAGTGCATTGATTAGCATTTTTCAGCCTTGATTTAAATGTGTGATGTTACTGTCGATTTATCATGTTTTTAAATTTCTATGTGCAGTGAATAAATGAGCTGTCTCTAGACCTCATCAACATTCCCATGATTCCCAGCAGTAAATTGGTCGCTGGTAAGCGATATATTTTTAATCTAATTAATTACATTATGTAGTGATTAATTAATCAATTTAATCGCACATCAAATTTGGAGAAATTACCCACAAAAGATAATTTAAAGTCATTGTTGTGTAAAGCATTAAACAGAAATTACAAAAAGTAGGTTCAGCAAGAAATATTTTGTTTGATAAAATGTATTACGCCTACTCTTTTGAACCAGAACCATGTGAGTAAATGATGACACAATTGTCATTTTTGGTTGGGTGAACTATAACTTTAATAATTTATTTTCTTAATTTTATTATTATTTCTATGAAAATATTAAATAAATAATAAATTAAAACTGCCAGTAGGTGGTGGTAAATGTATTAATGATTAAGTCATCGAGTCATTTATTCATTTGTTTGATTTGTTCGAATGGCTAATTCATTCATTGAATCATTAAGATTGTTCGACTTGAAGCAGATCATCACCATCAGACCGATCGGTGTGTGACATCATAGTACTTTGATGTCATACACCGATCGGTCTGTGCAGCACCACTTCAAAGCCAACGCATATGCCAATGTTTCAACGTGCCAAATGGTTCACCAAATTCTTTCAAAACGTGCATTAAATGGATAGTTCACCCAAAAATGAAAATTTGTCGAATGTACTTTGTTCTTCCATAATAGCCCTCATTTTAAATGACTGGCGCCCTTGAGGGTCATGGCCTGAAACTACTGCAGTTCTTAAGACATCCTTAATACCTCATAGTCAGTCAATAATAATCACAAAGATCATTTTTATAAATGATGTGCCCAGTGGGAACTTGAACTTGAAACATTACCATGATGAATATAGACATGTCTGTCAATGGACCTTATTAATTAAAGAAACAGAAGCAGAACAAATACCTGAGTAAGAAGTTTGCAAACCAAGTATAATGTACATTGTTTTGCACAAAATTGAATGTAGGACATTATTAGAATGGTTTTCCAGTGTTCATGAACAAGGCTCAGCTTTTTTGAACTCAGAAGAAATAGAAATGTTGTCTGGCATGTGTCCAGTTTAAGGTGTGATTATAATGCCCTCGCTTTTCTATACCAGTTAAGTCACTGGCTTTGATATTTACCACAAACTGGAATCTTGAGAGGTCTCTAATCCCAAGGAAGTTTAGTGATATCTGAAGAGAGGAATTCAGAGTTTCAATGATTTGTGTAATAAATCCATGGCCCTCACTGAATGATTTGCTTAAGAAAAGCTGATCCTGTGGCCAAACAATGAGGGTTTGCTGAATTTAGATAATGAGTTCTACATTCCAGAACTCTAAGTCACCCCGCTCCCTGCTCTTGCCTGAGAAATCACCTATACTGGATATTTCTATTTCTGTCGAGGGCTTTGTGAATTAAAGGCAAGAGTTTAAGAAAATCTTGTTATTTATTCATCGGACTTCTAATTAATTCTTCATGTGCCTTCAATAATTCACAACCTATTTTTTTCAGCCATTTTCTGTGAGTGCCAAGATTAATAATTTATCCCAACAGACTTTGTCTGTAATCAATGCTGGTTGCTATCGCCAAGATGTCCAAAATGTCCTTGTTTTCCCTTTAAATTTGAATTCAACCCATTGAAACTCTATGATACTGAAGCATATTTAATCAGCATAATAGGGCTTTTATTCTGTTTGTTCATGTGACGTCTGCATGACTTCCATACTTTTATTTTTTATGTTTTTAAAATATTTGGATGAGGGGGAATTTTTTTTTAATGGAATATAACTTCACCTTAAATCCAAATAAAACAATGTAAAAAAAATATCAAATGTCAGCTGTTTTTCTTTTCATTTTTCATATTTCAGAATTTGTCACTTTAACGGTTCACTCAGTATTTTTTCCTCATTAAGACTGTATAATAAGACTGCATTCAGCGTGGTTTGAGGGAGCAAACTGACACTGTCTGTCCAGAAAGAATGTTTTAAATGAAGAAGAGTAGAGAGGCCCCATCCATGGCCTCCAGGTTGGGTTCACTTTTTTTATAACCAGTAAAAGTGGAGGAGACTGATCAGACCTGACAGTAACTTGGGGCCCAACACAAGAAACCAACCTTTAACCCGTCCTCCACTCCCTCTCTTCCACCCAGACTGTGATGTCATGTAGAATGTGCTTTGCTTTACCAGAGAAATCATTCATTCTCCGAAACAGCACTGTATCCTGTACTGCATTAACTGGCCTGAAGCAGTACAGAGGGGCAGCTGGCAGTAAGATGCTTTCAGCAAACATGTTTAATCAGCATGAATCATCACATTAGAACAAGAAATATCTGTTCAGTAGTCATTGTGTAATACATCATAAAACAGAAGTGATACCGAATTTTTTTTTTTTTTTTTTTTTCCAGATCTTTGCATTTCAGGAAGTTTTACATGTAATTTCATGAAAAAAAAAATAAGACTCATGCTTCTGACTCTTGTCTGATCATTGTCAGAACTGGTTACCAGAAGTCACTTAGTAAATGAGACATAAAGTTCAACATGGAAATGGATCAACCAAACAGAAGCTTTATTCAGTGCAGGGCATAAATAGAGCTTAGATGAAGTACTGCATGAACTCTCTGTATTCCTTCTTGAGTCGGGGGTCTGTGGGCAAGAAATGTCTTCAGAAGGATGAGATCAGCCTTGGATCAGAAGGGATACATTTTCATTCATTCCAGTGAGCTGGCAGGGGAACAGTTATCATGTGAATCGTTATCATAGAGCTAAAGAATCCTCAATCGGGTGATATAAAAGTAGAAGGCACATGGTGGGTAAACACTAAAAATTAATATTTTTCATAATGTGACAAACATTTAGTTTCATGACAACTTAAATTCCTTAATATATAGGCCTATAGCTTGAAAGAATCTGATAATCAGATACCAATGTGATTTATTTGTAACATTTCTGCTTTAAAATTATCACCTTTTATCAGTGAAATTATCAGTTCTCTATTTATTATGATAAAATATAACTATTAAATATAAAATAGCTTTTTATTATTTATTTAAAAACCCACTATCTTCTCTAATGTTTTTGTATTCTATCTATTTGTTTTCTTTTTATTTATTATATAATTAACAAAAGAAAACAAGGCCTCTAGCTTGCTCTGTTCTTTTTTTTATTCTATCTGTTTTCTTTTTATATATAATATAAAAAAAACTTGCTACTGCGTTAAGTTAACTGAGACTTGTTATAGTACTTGCATATCATTGCTCTCGTTGATTTTGATTGCTTCCATTGTCCTCATTTGTAAATCACTTTGGAAAAAAGCGTCTGATAAATGACTAAATGTAAATTATGAATCAGACATTTCTGAAATAGACTGTTCTTGGTTTTGGAGGACAACCCTTTAATAAATAAATGAATAAATAACTATCCCTATATTCATACATTAATAAATATATAAATAAATGTGCATGGATATAAACAAACAAACAGACTATTCTTGCTTCTGTAGGACCAGATCCATGATAATAATCATAAAAAAATGTATAATTCAGTAAACAACTTTACAAAATAAGTGTGCAACTAAATAAATGAATTAATAATTAAATACAATTAATAAATAAATAAACTAAATAAAACTTGAAATAATCCAGTCTTGTAATTAAATAGCTGTGGAAATAGGCCTAGAAAATGTTAATTTATTCTCTTCCTTCACTCAACATGTTAAAGTCAAGTCATGTCAAGTCACTTTTATTTATATAATGCTTTCAAACAATACAGATTGTGTCAAAGCACTTTACAGTATTAAATAGGAATATAGTGTGTCAATAATGCAAAATGACAATAGTAAATATGTAATTTTAAGTTAAAGGCAGTTCATCATTGAATTCGGTGATGACATCATCCAGCTCAATTCAGTTTAAATAGTATCTGTGCAATCAAGTTGACAATATCGCTGGATATTAAGTGTCCCCAACTAAGCAAGCCAGAGGCGACAGCAGCAAGGAACAAAAACCCCATCTGTGACAGAATGGAGAAAAAACCTTGGGAGAAACCAGGCTCAGTCAGGGGGCCAGTTCTCCTCTGGCCAGACGAAACCAGCAGTTTAATTTTAGGCTGCGGCAAAGGCACATTGTGCAGAGGACTCATCTGTTTCCTGTGGTCTTGTCCCGGTGGCTGTGTAGGAGACAAGGTCTTCACTGGGGAGCCGTCTCTGGGGCTCATCTAGTTTTCCTGGTCTCCGCTGACATTCAGGACTGTCTAGATCATATCTAGGTGCTGATTCACCATCTGGGCTGGATATGTATTGGATCCCAGTGACTGTAGTGACCCCCTGAGACTGGATCTGGTGGATGACCTCGGAATAAGAAATAAACTAATATTAGTGTATATGCTAATATTAAAGAGTTCAAAGAAAATTAGCACATAAATTACTCACCCTCAATGTATCTATATGACTTTCTTCTTTCAGACGAATCCAGTCTGAGTTATATTTAAAATTGTCTTTGATATTTCAAGCTGTTAATGGCACTCAGTGTTGCAGTGCATCAGCCCAAAAGAAGTTAAATAAAAAGCACCCATCTATAAAAAAAAAGTGTCTCACACGGCTCCAGATGGTGAACAAAGGCCTTCTGTAGCAAATCAAAGTGTTTTGGTAAGAAAAATATCCATATCAAAACGTAATAATCACTTTAAAGAGCCAGTAAGATGAAAATTCTAAGCTTCTTAACACTGTTTATAAGTCCTGTACATTAGGTTTAAATCCATCCAAGGTTAAAAAACATTGTCATTTTGTCAAAATATCATTTTAAAATTACCTCAATTCTCAGAGATCCCCAAAGTGTTCACGCGAACCTGTTCAAAAGATTCAGTTTCCTTAAACCCCACCTTTCGGTAGCATACTGTGTTCTGATTGGTCAACTGACATAGTTTTGATTGGTTGTTCGGCACACACCTCCACGGTAAACTATGAGTTAGCATCTGTTTGGGGTGATGAATTATGTCTTATTCCTCTCATCGCGAAGCAAACAGTAAAATAAAAAACTTGAACAGTCTCGTTGCTTTTTCTTCTGTGTGTGTGTGTATTCAAGCCGCACGCTTCAGTTTGAATCTGAATAGCGTGTTCAGCGCGGGGGCGTGGTCACATTGGATATAACGAAGGGAGACATGAAAAACAGACATTGCGTTGTTTTCATATGAAAGTGAAAGTGAAAGTGAAGTGACATTCAGCCAAGTATGGTGACCCATACTCAGAATTTGTGCTCTGCATTTAACCCATCCGAAATGCACACACACAGAGCAGTGAACACAAACACACACACTGTGAGCACACACCCGGAGCAGTGGGCAGCCATTTATGCTGCGGCGCCCGGGGAGCAGTTGGGGGTTCGATGCCTTGCTCAAGGGCACCTAAGTCGTGGTATTGAAGGTGGAGAGAGAACTGTACATGCACTCCCCCGACCCACAATTCCGTCCGGCCCGAGACTAGAACCCACAACCCTTCGATTGGGAGTCCAACCCTCTAACCATTAGGCCACGACTTCCATTGGTTCTTCTGATCTTCATTCTTTGGCAGTGAAAATAAAACAAACTTGCCTTTACAATTAAAAACACACTGTCTCCTCGACATGATGCTCTCACACCAAACAGAGCATCTGTGTGTGTGTGGGGGGTGGGGCAGGTCAGAGTTAAGACGGTAGGCGGAGATTATTATGCAAAGTGTTCCTAGTGATGTACATAGAGATGGGCAAAAGATTTGAAATCTATAACGACTAGTTTCAGCGATTCAGAGTCGACTCCTTACTTTAGAAGCCAATAACTTTATTAATCGTGTACTTTTTGGTTTAATTATTTGCACATTGTTTACACTGATGGACAGCTACACCATACACTGTAATACAGGTAATTTTTGATTTCCCATCTGTGTGGCTCTTTAATGTAGCCTGTGCTCACTGTTGTACACGGAAAGTTTCACAAAGTTTAGAACAATTTAACTTGATCAACTTGATGTAGGCCTGCCGTCAATGGCACTCACATGGTCTGTTTCCGATCAGCATTTGTAATTGTGCTTGGTCAAGGCAAGTTCATCCTTAAAGTAAGCCATAACGATTTATAGAACAAATTTTTGCATGTCTGTCCATCCATATTAAACAACGCCTATGCCCTAAGTCGAGTGCTGCATGTATAGACTGTATCATTCATACATGCAAAGTACAATGTCTTTAAATACTTTTAGCAAAGTTGCGAATAAATGAAGTTTGGCAAGCTCTTAAAAAACACACATAATCAAAGCACACTAAAATTCAGCACTGCTTCTTATCTTTGTCCATTCAATTAATCAAATTAGTTAATGTACTGTATTTTTGTATCAAACCAAAAAAAGATTGCCTTTCTGACTCCTAATGCTGGGCTACTGCCATGTGACAGAAGTGTTTTTGATTTCTTGCAACAGTGTTCTATAAAAGAGAGTGTACTGTTCGAGCAGTCGTGTTTATTCATATCATTTCTGTGAGTGTATTTAATAATATGTGTCGTGCTGTGTCTGTGTGAGAACTGTAGGCAGTGCTGTCGGGCTCTGCGGAGCGCGAGCTGACTCGCGGCTGATGCTGCTGTTGCTGTGAAGCGCAGGGATGCGAGGCACGCGCCGTATACGCAAAGAGAGAAGAGACAGACAGGTCTCCTGACAACGTTAAAAAAAACAGGACACCTCCTCTCTGACCTGATTCACCGCCTGTTTAGAAGAGGAGGCGAGTAGCTGGTACTATGTGGCCGCGTTGTGGGTGCGCGCTTGCGGCTCTGAGCGCGCGACGATGTAAAGAGGCAGCGCGCGCGGATTCTGCGGCAACTGTGATATGGAATAACTGGGACTGTGAAACTAAGCGGGACATGAAAGACCACACTGACCACTGATCAAATAATCAACCAGAAAATCATTTGAAGACGTAGGCTATTCATTGTGTGCGTCTCCAGACGTTCCGTTCTTCGATCGATTTCCACAGTGGAAGAGACAGAGCATTTGAATGCGAATTCACACTCAAGGGGTGCTCACGGTGCAAGTGATTTCGTACTTTCTGCACTGCTCAGTTCAAGCTTCTAGAAAGCCCTTACAGTCAGGTAAGCCGTCAATATGTAAGTTTATCATGCCGTCAGACATTTTAGGGCCAAAGTGAATTGGAGCCACCCCCTGCAGAATTCATGTGTCAGCTATGTTGCCCCGTTAACTTATACTTCTGGGTTTTTAATAAATAAATAAAAATCGCAGTTCAACATAAACTCAAAAACTAGGCTACATATTTTAGGTGCAGTAAATGTCACAAGTTATTCGTTTTTAACCAGCTTTTGCCTCACTGGAGGAATTAAAACTATGCAAAATAATTATATACAAGAACTCAATATATATATATATATATATATATATATATATATAAATGTAAGATTATGTATGAGCATCATGGTGTCACATCAACTCTGCACCAACTTGGTATATCAACTGTTGAGGAGTTTTTGATTATGTACAAATGTTCCAAACAGGGTCCAAATTTAGATCTAGCATATTAGATTATTTAATTTTAATAATTTATATATGGCATAAGCTGGGTTAATTATGACCACATTCACACACTATAAGCATATTCCTAAGCTTAAAGATATTTCACATTTGTTTGTATGTAAACTTAAGTTTCAAAACTAAACGTCCCTTGTTATTTGTCCTTTGAACTATCTCACAGTCTACCCATAACTCAAATGCACTATTCTGATTATTTAAATGCATTTATTCAAAAGATGTAAGTCTTTGTTTCTGTAACAGTATCACTTTTGACAGCAGTTCTGTTTTGCATGATCTCCAGTGCACATGTTGAAGAAATTCCTTCATCCTCAGGGACTCTAAAGCTGTTGAATGTTCAGAAGAAGGAGTTGGACTCTTTGTGTCTCCTGACTGACTCTAATATTGGCTCTTGATATTCTCAAGAACCAGTTTTGCACATCAAACAGAACTTCCAAACTGAGAGAGTTCTCCACTACAAAAGCAAGTGGATCCTTGCAAATTTTACAAGCATCTATCGAATTTGATCTTTAAATACCACCGTCTTAATACATTAAGCCAAATTAACTTTTTATGGTTTTATATGGGAGGAAAACTCTAAACAAGAGACTTTGTGCATTATTTTCATATTCTGCTGTTCTGTGGCCACAGATTTGCAGGTCTTGCCTTTTCTCCTACAGGTGACTTGTAGGATCTTGTACGTTATGGTAATAAATTTGTTTTACTCGTTTAACCACCATAGTGTCTCATCTCCATTGGCAACATGCACGATTTGTGGCAATTGCAAGTGACGTGTCGCTGGTAGTGGAGAATGCAAGTGACATTCTAATTTAATTTATTTTTTCTTGTCTACTTCTGTAAAATGTTGAGAGATTCAATAATAAAAATTAAAAAAAAGATTGCAAATAACGTCACTGAGAATGGAAGTGCATGGCTGCAGCCAGACCCTTCTCAGTTTTGTAGAGCTTGACTTGTAACAAGGTTTAATAACTTGCTACTGTCTCTGAAGCTTCTCAGCAAATGAGCAGCACAGTGTGTGTTTTCTGATTCTCTTCATTCTTTCGCTGGGGTGTATTTGCTATAGTGAGTGGTCCTCTTCATAGCCTCCATCCACATATCACCAGATTCTGCGAGAACATTGATTTATCTTTACATTTTTCTGAAATGTTAGATGGTTCTCTCGTTTATCCTCTCTGGCTACCCTCAACTTCATCCTAGTGCCCTACAAATTCTAAAACACATCTGTAATTTAACTCCTTCCGTAATGCATCATTTCTGTTTCCATTTAGACAATTCTTTTAAAGAGAAATTTTCATGCTCTAAACAAGGGGCAGAGAAGTAATGAAGCCGACATGAACCTTCAAACAGCTGGGGGCGATTTTTGTTTGCATAAGAGGACAAACACGTCAGTGCCTTACATGAGCTTGTTCACTAGGAATTTCAATACTAATGCTGTTCTGGAATATTAGAATTTCCATAATGGATTAGTGGTTTTTTTTGTGTGTGTTTGTCATAGAGACAGTGCTCTGGGCTGTTATATTTTATTTGATCAATGGGGTATGAGATTAAAAATTAGGCTGTGTTCTGGGAGGTATGAAACTCCTCTGATCGAAGGCTGTGTTTCATGTGGCTTGTTATTGGACACAAAGTGCCAGATTTACAGATTCTTTAGGTTGTGTTTGATGTTTGCACATGTCATTTCAGTGACTAGAGCAGTGATGTACTTTAGGTCCTTCTGTCGTAAACTGGGTGCTCTATTTTCAAACATATTTATCAAAGAACCTGCACATTTTACAAGAATGTAAAACAATCAAAAATGATCACTATTTCTTTAAAATATTTCCGTATTTAATATTTAAATTGATCTTAAGAAGATTTGTCTATTATCTGCAATTCGTATTTTACCGTTTAGTTGGTACCATGGCAGATATTTTTCAGCTTAGTTGAGCCTCAGGTACACTCAATTAATCAAGGCCACTTAATTAATTTAAAGCAGTCAATTAAAATCTAATATGTATTTATAATTCAGACTTTGATCACTAGTTAGTTTGTTAAATATGACACTGCAAAGTTTTACTTTACATTGTGATCAGCTGCTATTGCTCTTAATGCAGATCTTTGCCTATATAGCACTGTTCAGAAGATTAATTATTCAGTTCCACTTTGATAAATCTGGCCTGAAAGTGTCAAATTTCTGCTGTTGCACAGTTAGGGAAGGAACTAAACTAGAGTTCAACAATCAACAATCAATCTACTTTTTCCTGGGGGTTATAATTGCTGAGTGCACATTGGATGTCACATTGACGTTTATCCATGTGTCTGCAGACAAATGTGGAACAGACGGGGCTAGATCATCATAATGTGATCTGGGACAAACAAGGATTCAAGGCCTATTTTTTATATTTTATTGATTTTAAATGGGATTATTATTTACCATAATTTCATACTGTTGGACAGATTATAAATAATGGTATTTTATGTGAATGGTGTTTTACATGTCACATCTGAGTGTTCAATATGTTTTGTCTAAAACAATGATTGTAATCATCAGAAATAAATCTTCAGGAATGACTAAGAGTTTTGGAGGCTGTTTACACCTGTATTTAGTGCTGGCCAATTGTAATTTTGTCGTCTGAGACTGATATTAATAGTAGGTATAGTATAAATAAGACTACACGCCCATTTAGTTCCTAACAGAGTTTTCTTTCCAAAAGCAAATCTCCGGACAAAATTTGATCGATAATAAAAGCGAATATACAGTATCTTGTTTTTTTAACATTTGGTCCCCTGAGCTCTGTGATACTTCAAATGGTTCACATTGATTTATCCCTTATCCTTTTATTTCACTGTATTCATCGATCTACTCTTAATTTCTTGTTATCAAGAGTCCTGAATGTACTGTATGAGTTGAAGACTTAATGTCTGTTGCCAGCGTACAAATGTGCATGTCCTAAAGACGTTACATTGTAAGATTTTCTTGCTTGCAATACAGTCTATTCCAAAACTTAGCAACTACCTCACAGCATTTTTGCTATTCAGTGATATAGTTGTATTATTTATTAAATATATTTACTGTTTAATTGACATTTCACTACTCTTGTTAAGATGCATTTTAGAATTGTTTTTATCCATGAAAGATATTGCCTTGGGATTTAGGTATCTTAGCCATCATAAATCAGTTGTCTACCCTTAGAAAAGGATTGTGCTCAGTATATGATGTTTTTGGAACAGAGCTTGAATTGTTGGCTGCATGTTTTACTACATAGATATTAACTTCAAATATTGTATTTCATGTATCTTCAAAGATTAAGGGAAGGGCAGTGCCATTTGTTAATCTTTTTTTATTATTATTTTTTTATCGGTCGTATGAAAGTTTCGTGCATAATATGTTTCTTTGATCATCCCTGTCCTCTGCTTGACCAATCGCTGACTCTCAGCATCAGTGCGAGATGAAATCATTCTGAACAAGATCAGACTAAGCTCTTTGTGTTGAACTTTCAGAGTTGCATTAAGAAATGTTTGCATTCAAGATGCCTGGGCTGTCGGAGGATGTGCAGTCATGCTAGCATAAGCATAAATCTGTTGTTAATGCTTGGCTCAGAAAATGGGTGTTAAGTGAAAAATTCAGTAGCTTTACCATTCGCTAAATGAAAGGCTGAAACTTTAAGCATGGATTGAGTTTGCTTGGTGTTTAGAAACTCCAGAAAGTGTTATTTTTCCAATGTAAAATACTTCTTCCTACTCCAGCTTAATATGCAGAGACAATAAGCAAGCCATTTGTAGGCTGAATGCCTCAAGAAGTGTAAACACTGTGGCACTATCAAAACTACTTGTTTTGCTTGTTCAAGAATCCCGACTAGCCCAGCATAGCAATCGGCTTAACCAATGGTTGGGCTGTTGATTAGCCTGACCAATGTTAGGACAGAAGGAGTTTTTGAGAAACCTGTTTGAAAACAATCACTTTTTTGCAACAGATGCTAGTGATGTAAAATCACATTTTTCACCATAAACTATAGATTATATATCACCAAACATAAGACTTTTATGATAAAATTTCCTCTGTATCTCTCTTCTTCCATGGAGAAAGGATAATATATCGGTTACAAGGAAAGCCTGAACAATGGGTTGACTGCAGAGCAGCCGTATACATCTCAGCTAGATTTTCAGATTAGTACCGGATTATCAGTAACACTGGGCTTTTTCAGTAAATAATACTCAAGTAATTGCTGTTTGGACAGGTGGTGGGATATGAGAGAACAGAGTAATAGTTCTTTGTTTTTTTTGTTGGCATCCTAAAAAATGTGTATGTTGGTTTCCTAAATTAATGCAGATTTGTAAAATTATAAAACTTCTTTAAAAATTATTGTATAATCGACAGTTGTCCTTTCCAACTAATTTCATACATACAGTAGATGTGCTTTTTTCATATATCTCATATTTCATACATTGGTCTCTACTCTCTAGCCACATATTAGAATAATTTCAGTTTAAATGAATATTTCTTTGGGAAGTGCGTTGGGTCTTGATCACAAAAGTTGATTATTAAGGTATATTTTTTTGCAGTAATGATGGGCTGACTGTATGTTACAGCTCACATACAGTAATTTACATTTGCATAATGCATAACTGTATAAACGAATCAATCGCTTGGCAATCTGGCCAGTTATTCTAAGGATTTGAATTCTTAATTAGATTCTGTTTTAAAACACACAATTTCAAAGGTCTAGCCAGATGTTTCAAATCCCCAGTGGCTGGTAAATTAGAATTTCTATGTGCCCGTTGGAATTAACTACAGGGTGAAGTTTGGAGAGGTTTGTGTGTGTGTGTGTTCCTGTGAAGGTGTGAACAGGGAGTGTTTGAAAGCTGGCCTCCAGATGCTTTTGAGTCTTGTCAACCTTTCACAGTTCTAAGCTATGACTTTTTTTTTATTGCATGTGTAATGAACCATAGGTTAGTTGATTAATGACCATGTTAAAGCACTCTGTGGGGGACTGAAAATCTGTCCTTTTAAGGTTATAATGAAGGATGTATTTTCAAAGTGGTAGTGTAACCCATGTAACCAATACATATCTAGGGGTGGCCAGTATAACCAAAATATTGTTTTTAGTCCTTTTGTTTGAAACTAATGGTTTCACATCACAATAGTTATTAAAGGGACTTGCACAAGACAAAATAAGGTAAGTATATTGGTTCATAAAGTCCATAATATAATTAATAGGACCCTGTAAAGGGGTGGGCAGTGTGATCAAAACATTATTTTCAGGCATTTTATTTGAACGCAGTGGTATATATCACTATATAGTTAATACAGGGAATTATGAAAGACAAAACAAGCCAGTGTTGTGGTACATGAAGTTCAAAGTGGAATTAATGGGACCTTGGCCAGGCTAATTATAGGCTTTTTGACTTTATCACATATAACCAAGATAAAGAGGCTGGCTGCTGACAGCAACAGATTTGTAATGGTGCACTAATGGTGTCATGGCCATTATTCAAGGTCAATTTTATGGTCTGCTCTTCATGATGGAGACCTGACTAATGCAGACAGCTTCAACAGTCTTCTTTTGTCTAAAGGGGCCTTGAACACTTGGTAATGATCTGCAGTGGTCCATGTGGTTTAGCAAATGGATGAGAAAGTGTCATTTTTCCAGCAAAGAGTTTCAAGGACTAGAGGAAGGCAGTCAGAGTACTTGTCTAAAAAGACAGCTATGGAGTAGCTTGCATGAAGCAACAACAACGAAAAAACTGTAGAAATTGTGTTTTGTGTGAGGAACTAGTAATTTATGTATTTTTTATTTCAATTATTTTCACTAGATTATTGCACGACTCTAGAGTCTGTCCTTATCCACCATGAGGGAATCATGAATCATTGTGAATATATGCCATCTCACCCTCTTTTTCCAGTCTGTTTATTGAAGGGTAGACCAGTTACCCTGGACCAATGTGACCTTTGATAATGAAGAACTGATTGTGTGCAAAAAACAGGACCATGAGTAAGATGGCCCCTAAAAGGGAGAGAGAAAGCGAATAATAGGGACTTAAAGGTGATCTTGAGCTAACATTCAGCATGTCAGTAGACTTGCAGAAAACACTAGTTACCCACTGGGAATGGTAGACCTGCGCTTGCTTGACGGTGAACTCTTTCGTTGGCTCAAAAGAGGGCTTTTGTAGGTATGTGTGAACATGAGAGGGTGGCCATACTCAAGGCCACCAGACTTTGGGGTCCTGCCAGTGTTCACTCCCACTTTCAATCCAATCAGGATGTTGGATGCAGTTACCAGCCACAGTGAAGGCAATGTGATATCAGCTTGCACCAATGGAATGGAATAGAACAGAATGAAAATGAATGGGCTTAAGTGGCTAGGAATGGCACTCTGTATAATGGAATGAAATAGAATAGTGTGGAACATATTACATGTAACAATAGAATGCTATGGAGGGAATAAAAGGAAATAAATGAGACCGGAAGGATGGTAAGATCCGCTTGCAATATAATGCGTTTAGCTCTCCCAATCCATGGAATTTAGCCGTATTGTGCTTAATTCCTAAAAAATCATTATTTTTCTGATCAGTGGGACTGAGTGGGAAAGATAAACAGACTGCTGCTGTCTTTTTTTCCATATGCTGTGTCTCTTTTATTAATGCGCTCATTATACAGCCTGTAATCATCTGCTAATGGAGCAGGATCAAATCCAAAACCATAACAACCAGGAACACTGAAAATAATCAACCATGTTAATGTTATTTAGACCTGAGAGAAAGCATTATTGGGGGGTCGCTCTAAATGTGGACACTGGACAGCACAAAACACTTTATGAGCGAGCTGTAAAACGTGAACCGTTCATTGCATTTTTGGTTTATAAATGTTAGAGTAATTTGCATACATAAGTAAGAATGCTTTGGCTTGTTTGCTGACCAAACATGAATTCTGCTTATGTGCACTATAGATTCACTCTTGTTATGAAATACTGTAAACAAGAGGTTGTAACTAAGGCCCTGTTTAGAGGACTTGTCTTATATCTCAGCCTCTCTAAAGATCTGTGATTTGTGTCATCTCACTCTTCAGGTTTGCTGAAACTAGGGCCCGGTCCATCGATTCATGCACATAGTTTAAAGGTTTGAATGCTTGCTTGACAAAGTCTGGTTTGAAAGTTATGAAATAGTTTCAAAATCCTTGAAGTGTGAATGATTGTGGATAGAATATACATTTCATCATTTATTTAACTTTTGTGAACCAAGGCGGAAGAACGCTTAATTTCCTAGGCATAGAATGCATCGACTGTGTTAAATCTCTTTGACTTGCAATCTACTGAATTTCTCTACAGTCTCCTGAATTTCTGCTTCCTGTGGAGTGTGGCCAATTCAATTCAAGATAATCTGATGAATTGAAAGGAAACTTATTCTTCAGTTCTGAATTTAGTTCAACCCTGACAACCCCACACTACTATTAACATGCTCTGATATCTGTCATTTTAATTGGTTTATTTTAAAAAGTCATGCAAACTCTCACACCAAAGTCAGGATATACCATTCAAATTTTTGGGGTCAAATATTAATATTAATAATATTATTATTAATAAAATGTTTTTAAGAGTCTCTTATGTTCACCAAGGATGGATTCATTTGACCAAAATAGACTGCAAAATGTTATATTGTAATATATTATTACAATATAATATATATATCTATATATATATATATATATAGATAGATATATATATATATATATATATATATATTTTTTTTTTTTTTTTTTTTTTTTTTTTTTTTGTTTAAATATATTTTAAAATGTTATTTATTCATGTAATGGCTAGGCTGAATTTTCAGCTGCCATAACTCCAGTCTTCAGTGCCACATGATCTTTCAGAAATCATTCTGATATGTTGATTTGGTGTACAAGAAATATATCTTACTATCAATGTTGAAAACAGATGCACTACTTCATATTTTGTGGAAATGACCATTCCTTAAACAGTTCAAACTTAAGTTCAAAAGAACAGCATTTCTTTTAAATAAATAAAAAAAACGTTTGTAACATTATAAATGTCACTATTACTTTTGATCAACTGAATGCATCCTTGCTGAATGAAAGTACTAATCTTACTGACCCCAAATATTTACACAGCATATGTTCACGTAGGTGGGCTTAGCCCCCAAAATCTTGGGCTTGCCATCAACAGTCCTTCGTAAATATAAGCTACATTAAGATAGAAAATAAATACTAAACTCATCCTGCACAGCTCATCCTGCAGTCGGGATTCGTTTCATCCTAAGTCACCATATACAAATAACAGTCAGTAGCACTCTGTTTAACAGCATTAACACAGTGTTGTATAAACAGGATTTTAGATTTACTCTATTGAGACTACAAAAAATGTAAACCTCTTTGGTGGCAGGGTGTCTTTGGTCTAATAAGTCATTCTCAGCTTATACTTGTGTGAGGTATTTCTCATATCGCTGAAGAATGCATTTAAGTTGGACAAATCATCAAGCACTATGCTCTTGCCAAAGAGAAGAGCTTAAACAATGCTGCCAGGCACATTAGGAATGTCAACAGCTATTCCTGCATGTCAGGAGGTCTGGCTTTTAGTGACGTAATGGGTAAAAACCATTGTGATGTGCAATTATTCTCTCAACAAAGGATATGAATCTTACCATTTCACCATGTTTGAATAAACCTACTGAATAAACACAACTCAGGATAGAGAGACCACTTAAACAGTCAAAGTGACATCCTTCTGTGTCGTGGAGCTCTGATCTGAGAACTTGAATTCACAGTGATGGTCAAGCTATTATTTATAATCAATAAAAAAAATCATTGTATTTTGCTCTAGCTTTGTATTATTTATTCTAAAAGTCACCTAAATTACCTGCTGAAGGATTCAAGTGGGAATATGTTCTAATCTTCTAAAAAAGACTCTGGGTGCATGTCACGGAGAAGCCTGTTAATAGTGTTGAAGGAGGGGATGTGTGAACTTCATTAGCCATGTGAGGTTTGCCTCTCCCATGGCTAATGTATTAATACATTTCCACAGCAGTATTTATTTATTTATTTTTCTATATGGCATTTTAGCAACAACAAGCCTTTTGCCACATCTCTCATAGGAACCCAGTCATTTCTTTCTCATGCATGCACCTCTCTCCTTGTTCACCCCTCCCACGTGTTCTTCCGTTCTTCTCATAGTTCACCCTACATCTCCAATTTATCTTCCGCCCACTCTCTCACTCACCACCAGCTCTGTCTTGTTCTCACCCTCCTTTGCGGTCTCTCTTTCTCCTGCACTCTCAGCTCATTTTTTATTCATATTCAGAATGGTTTCTGAAAAGAAGAATGGAAACTTCAGTGCTGCATGCAGCAAGGACACCGCACCGCATTCCTCACTGACGCTGACAGATGGATTTTTCTGTGCGTGTAAAGTCACATGTAGCCTCCCAGCACTGGTTGTTGTGGTTTTTCCCCTTTGCCTCTTCTTCAGTTGCATTAATGAGATATTTCTTAGAAATCTTAGCAAAGAAATTTATATCATCATTTACTTTCCTCTTTGCAACACAACAAAGTAGTTCATACCACTTGTGCGCTGTATTCAAATACTCCTATTATAAACTAGCTTTTTATTTAATCAGTCAAATGGTTTGCAAAAAGATGTGTTTGTTTGCCATTTCATTTGATTCATTCAAACAGTTCACTCATTCACTGAATCCCTGGTAGCTGTTTCTCACACCATAATAATAAAAGGATATTTTATAAGATGGAAAACAAAAAGAGCACTGGGGTGAATATGTACCTAGTGTACAAAAGAAACAGAACTTGCAAAGATTTCTTTGTGTCCTTTGACAGCTTTAGTTTCTGTTAATTGTAGCTGCATTCATTACGAATTGTAGCTGCATTTATTATTCAATGAAAGAAAAAGTCATACAGGTTTGGAACATGAAAATGAGTGAATGATGACAGGTGAACTATATTTTTAATGTTGATAGACTCCGTGATTAAAACATTCATTTGTTTCTTGGTTTTCTCTCTCTCTCTCTTAGTCTCTCAGCTCTAGAAGGATTTGAGAGACACAGTGCTCTCCTGACACACATCAAGAGCCAAATTGTGTTTTTCCTGCTGTCTCACTGCCCTAATGAGACTAACCCAGTTCTAACTAGAGCTTAAGCTGAAATAAAGCGTATTACACTTAAATGCTCACTCAGCAAGCAAGAACAAGGCACAGCTCACACTCTTCTCTTCTTCTCTTCTCTTCTCTTCTCTTCTCTTCTCTTCTCTTCTCTTCTCTTCTCTTGTCTTCATTATGAAATATATTATTTAATATAACGACCAATAGAAATTTTAAGATTTAGTATGAAACATGTAGTTGCATACTTAAAATAACCACTTAAGCAAATGGTATACAATTTCACTGTTTTGTAGAATTTGATGATGTATAGAAGAAAGAGCATATTATATGAGAAAATTCTCAGCTATCTTCATAATTTGCTGTTTATCAGGGTGGAGTCTGGTTTTCTCTCAACCTGTTAAGAGGAGTCAGTCTAGACTAAGAGGCTTTAAAAACAAAAGACAGACAGGATTATAGTGTCTCGCAGTCAGTTTACACTAGAGTTTAGATGTCATTTTCGACTTGTTTAGGATACAATACTGTTAAGAGTGAAACCAAAAGGAGTTTCCTAATAAACATGACCAAACAATCAGTGGACTGGTATGGAATGATTTAGGGCTTAGAACTGAAATGAATTTAACTTGATGGTTGTTCAATGAATTGTATTTGTTAAGCAGAAGACAAGCAAGATTACACTGGCAATATGCTGTGGGTTGATATGTTTCAAGACAGAAGGCTCTCGGCCGTCTTGGAGCCTGTGCAGGGTGGGTGTTTGACTAATGTTAGTCAGATAACAAAATCCTTCCTCTGGCCAGGCTTAAAAATAAAAATGATCACTGGCCTGTTGCCCCCCTCCCTCTCTGACTCAGATATGCAGAGGTCAGCGTGTGGCAGATTGAAGTAGATGGGCATGCTCGTGTGTTGTCCTTTGATTTTGGAATACTGCTTTGTCCCAAGGGTTTCAGATTTTAATATTCTTAGAATATGCGCTTTTAACCATGACAGAAATGAATACTTTAATTTATGTGAGTTATAAAGAAAGGGAAAACACCAGGGTCTGGAAACAACATCCAGGAAGCCACACTCCTCTCAGGAAGGATAAGTGAAGTGTTTTTCCGGCTTGGCGTTAGTGTGGAAAAACAGACTGTTCCTCTAAGTTAATTAATGACACTGTTGACCGAAGGTGACACAGGAAACACTGCCATAGTGAACTCTACTGTGAGTGTGTGCACAACTGTAACTGCTTAAATGGACTTATGTCTTATGTCTTGATATACATATTCAGTACATTGTTTTAGCTTGCATCAATCTCTGTCATAAAAACAATGTTTGTTCAAGAAGCTAAATGTGTTCTATGACTGATATGAATAGTAGTGATAAGTCTGATAAATAATAATAATAAAAAAAAAAACAGGCCTCAGGGCAGTTGTTATAAAATCTTTAAGGCCAACCCATACTTATGGGAGGCTTCATTGGATACAGTGAGTGTGGTTTAATGAGAACAACAGCAAAACATCCAATCAGTTCAATGGTCCAAACCACTGTGCTGCTCATTATCCTGATTGAAATAGCACAAGAGAGTTTCAGGTCAGTTATTTTTAAGATCCATCTAATGTTTGAGTGTGGAGCAATCATGCTATGGGTCAGATATTTCTAGATTTATTCACTAACTTTCATATCTGCAGTGATCCAAGATGATACCTATGAGATATTTCTTCTATCAGATATAGTTTGCTAGGGTTTTTTATGCTATTTAAATTCATGATAGATTGACAAAGTTCACATTGCGTGACACATACATTATCACATTCTGTAAATAAACTATACCATTTTTGGGGGGTCAGTAAGATAAAAGAAAAAAAAACGTTTTTGAAAGACCCACCAAGACTTATCTGATCAATAATTCAACAGAAACAGAGATTTTGTAATGTATTAATGATTATAACTGTTCTACTGTAATATTTTTTCAAATGTAAGCTGACTCTTCGAGCAGCCATTTTTTTCTCAGTTTAAAAAAAAATCAGTGAGTCAGTTTTCTCCTGTTTGTAGACATTGCAAAACTATTTTGGTTAATCTGGTGTTCAAGCCCTAAATAGCTATGTGAATTCAAGAGAAAACCCCAAATAAATAAATAATAAATAAATGATCTCTGTATCCTCTGAACAGTTCGATGTAGTTTACACACATCTGAATGCAAGATGCAGGACTTCACCATTGAGAGCTGGTGAGGAGAACTGAGGACTAACAAACAAATGCACAGTTACTGCATAAATATAGAATATCATGGACGGACCAAATCAGGGCTATTGTACAGCATGTGAAGGGATTACTGTATTTTAAATCTTTTTTGTTAACTCCCCCTCTCTCTGTCCCTACGTCCTCCTGTTTCCCCAGATGAATAAAAACATGAGGATTAGGGGTAATGGACTATGTAATATTATAAAGATTACAATAAGGCACTTCTCTCCAATCCCTCGGTTTTAGCTTCAGTATTAAACCCAATGCTCTTATTGTGCTAGCCATAGAATCAGTGCAATCACTATTAGTTGATTTTAGACATTGATTGATGGAAATAGTTGCTCATTGTCAGCAAATGGAGAAAAAGTAACAATTAGACAAACAGTACAGCAGATTTTCTCTTGCCTTTGTGGTCTAATGCATTTTTAATATGTTTCACCTTATTTGTTTCAGTCGGTTTGTCTCATTACCTTCTAGATGGCTATTTTTGTGATATAATGAGCTATAACAGATTTCCTACCATGAATTTTTAATTGCCATGTTCATGATGTATTTTAATGTTACCTTTTTTGTGTTTTGAGCTTTACAATTTAACAATTTTATCTGGAACAGATACTTTTTCACTAGTTTTGCACTAAATGACTTCTGAACTGTACTGGTGCACAGCATCAGTCTGTATACTGTATTGGGGAAAAATGTCATGTTTATCTAGTTATCTGTAGTCAGACACTGGTAAGTGCTCTGCTACCCCAGTTCTCCTCTCACCTGCTACACCCAGGAAAATGGCCTTAAGTGGCGTGTAAACCCTAGTAGCAGAATCAAATGGGGGAGAGGAAATCCCTGCGGATTCTCACTGAGAAATTGTTATCTGGCTGCCAGATCATTTGAGCAGGCACACACGTAATTAATTGCAGTTGGGCAAAGAGCCAGTAACTGGCACATGCTAAGAGATCACACAGCCCTCTAATTAAAATGGCTGGCATGAAAAAGACAGGGTGAGGCTGGCTTTTTGTGCCTAAAACGGGCAATAGCCACAGAGAAGACATCCCGTCAAAAGATATGGGTGTACAGTAAATTGGGATATGAGGGGACAGATATTTTCCTAAAAGACTAGTTAATGATCCTTTCCAGTACATTTCTGTGACATATTTTGCAGATGCTGCTTGCACCAAGAGATGCTGGAAAATGTTACTGGGTTGTGTTAAAGTGCCCCAATTATGGCATTTTTATGGTTCCTAATATTTTTTGGGGGGAGTCTCCTACAATAGGATTACATGCATGCAGGGTCAAAAAACTAAGGCTCCCCCGGACTACAGATTTTTCTGGTCGATTAGTAGTCGTTTGTTTCAAGCATTAGTCATCTAATCGCACGTTTATTAATAAAACATTTAAATCAATTTAAAAAGCCTTTAATTGCCTTCATAGCCTAAGCACTCAAGCACATGCAGAAAGCTTCCCACATCACACCGGCAACGATTATGAAAATATCAGGGAAAAACAGCAAGGAGACTGCATTTACATTTAAATAATACATTGATAAACTAGTTGTTTTTTTGTTTTCGATTTAAGAGATTAAGGACGTCGGCGACACTGACTTGTCATCACCGCAGTAGTGATGGGCGGCATGTATGCATATTTCATATGGATTATGCCTATACATAATCTGAGAATATTTGTTTACCATTTGAATTGGTTAATTTGAAAGTAGACATTTCACTCTCCATAGATATGTTTCTGTAAGGCAAATATACACAATTTTGCGCTCAATGTCACATTCTTGTGATCGGCAACAGGTGTGTAACTCTGCCAACTGTGAGTGGCAAATGTAAGTGATAGTCAGAGTTTGACACATGCTGGTACTGTATATGACAGGATGTAGATTCTAATGTGAACATTATAACGGTGTTTGTGGAATTCAACCTTTAATCCTGAAGTCAAAGCCATAACTGCTGCAGAGTGCAGAAACAAAGAAAACATAAGAAGGCAGAGTGAGAGCAAGGCCGAGAGAAAGCCCCCTGTGGTTCTGGGGTCATGGCACTTTAATAGGGAAATGCTGATGCTGTCATTTTTAACACACTACATGAGGTCCCTTCTGAACTGTTGGCAGGAATTGGGGAATGTCTGTTTTTTTCTCAGCTAAAGTCAGTTTCATCTGCTGTGAATAATTTTAACCTCTACTACAACAAAAACCTAAAAGCTAGGTTCTGTTAGGCAGAAAAAATAGCTTCTGTAGTCTGTTATGATGATTAGTTGATTATTTTATGATTTTTAGTTGTTTATTTTCACTGCAATTTCCTATTGTCATATGTTTGTTGGAGAAAAAAAAATAAATGAGATTATATTTTGTGATCATTTCTAGATTTTCTAGTGAATCCCCCAGTCAATCTAGAAAGATAAAGGTGGTTGTTAGAACATTGATAAGACCTTTTTTGATTGTGAACTTATTGGTCCAAGTCAAAGAAGCTCAACAATAAGACTTTTTTTCACCTGTTTTATCATTCACATGTGAAAACTGTAACCAGGCTCAATGCAAAATATTTTTGGTCAGGCCAGGCTGGGCCAGTGGTTAAATTTTTGCTTGCCCTTTTACTTTGCTTTATTTGCCGACATTTTCATTGACCCTATCACAAATATATATTTTTTTGTTTTCAGTTACATGCATGGATCCAATATAATAATACACATCCGATTTCTTTGTGTTCTTTTAAGACATAACCTATTTTCGAGGATACTCATCAAGAGTGGCATTTTATCTTAATTTTTGTATGTATTTGTTCATTCAATCAAAAGATGATACGAAAGAGAATTCCATTTGTGGCTTGCCCACTGTCTGAGTCACACTCTGTACTGAATTGTACTGATTTTTATTACTTAGTTGAGTTCTCTCATGTCTTAATGCCCTTGAATGGTTTAAAATTGCTTGAATGTTGAATGTTTTAATTGGCAAGGCTTAAAACACATGCAAATGCTAAACTCGTAAAAACGCAGCAGTGTCTTGATCGGGCCAGTGACAAATTCGTCAACTGTCCCAAGCTTCTTTCATTCTGGCCCCGGGCCACCGGGCAGTTCTTACTGTATGTTGAGTCCTGCTGTAAGGCTGGTCTGAGTGGTGATCAGCACATGTGTCCATTCAAGCCAATGTAAGCCTGATAAACTTCAATTTAAAATAGCCAATTAAAGGAAGATCGCATTGCAAACCAAAATAAGGGTCCATTTATTACCTCCGCCCACTTGTAACAACAAAGAATCACATCTCTTGGGAACTTTTTTGATCGGAATGCTTTACAGAATCATAATTGTGGCCAAACCAAAGTCACATGTGGAGAAAATTACTTACATCATTTATGATGGGAAACATTTGCTGAAACTGTCACATTGTTGTTGCTTTATTATCAAAATTTAGTTTCACTCAAGAAAGTGTTTTTTTGTTTACTGTGAATGTTTGTCTTTGTGATTTGGAAGTGGATTTACTTTTACACAAAATGGGCTATGGTTTATTTGTTTCTGATACTGAATATTTTGACAATTCAGCATGTGAAAACAATCCTAAAAATGCAAGTCCTCATCGTGTGAACCAATTGGGTGGAGAGTGTGAAAAGACGTCCATGGACTTTCCCCACCTGACCTCATAGCCTGTAACTTCAATTACTCAATCAGATGAGGAAACAAGGCAGTTCTGAGATTACACTGCAATATAGCCAGTGCTTGAATCCAGAAAGTAAAGGAATTTAAACAACACACTGGTCTGAAATTTTTCCTTTGTTTAAAATCAGTGTTTTATCAGAGTAACTACAGATAATGACTGACCTGTGTCAGTACTGTAGTTCAACAGTAGTTCAAACCATAGTTGTTTTTTTTTGTTTTTGTTTTTTGCAGCAGCAGACTACTAGATTTGTCATTGCTCTCTTACATCACATTGTTTACAAATTCCAGGCAGAAAGATTTGCGTCTGTAGTCTTTTATGATTTTTTTTTTTATGACTTTATTTTTGTTGTTTATTTCCACTGCAATTTCAATATATTTAGAAAGTTCAGCATTTGAAAACAAACCTTAAATTACGAGTTCTCAACTTGTGCACCGCTTGGGTGGAAAGTGTAAAAAGATGTCCATGGAATTTCCCCACACCTGACCTCAGAGCCAACGGTTTGTGACAGTGTGGGTGGTCCCACAGGAGCGGTGGTATTTTTTATTTACAACGCAGGAATGGTCTGTAATGGCACTGTAGTTCTCTGTATGCTGATGCTCGGTGGCTTGGTTAGCAGTAAGTCAGGGTGTATTTAAGGGTGTCCTTTCCCTTAACTCAAAGAAATCAAGATTAATTCTGACATGGTTTGCCCAAGATTCTCCCTTAAGTGAACATTGCCAGTCATATTTGGTGTCAATGTGGAAAAATATCCATCAGACCTGTCTAATTATAGTACAGGTCAAACCACTTTTTTCCATTTCAGTATCCTGCTTCACTGAGAATGTCCTTTAAATTATTAAAGAAGTGTGCAGAGTTCTGTAATATAAATTATTAAATATGAACATGTTCCATTAATGTCTGACAGTTATACAATTAACTATTTTTACAGTATATTTTTTAATTATAATTTACAGTAAACCCTATCTTTTTGTGAAGTATAAAGGTGTGCTTGACAATTTTTAAAAATAAAATAAATGTAACTTCAATTACATTCATATATTTTTTATTGTGACATTTTGCAGCCATTGTACTTTATATCATGAATCTTGATGCTTTCAGTTTGTTGATCTAGTTTTTGTAGATATATTATTTTTATTATTATTATTATTATTATTTGTGTCTATTTAAAATGATCTTTCACACCATATGTGTCCAAGCAGTCTATGAGTTTTATCACAGAGAACACATTTGCACACACAAACACATTCACAAGCCCTTTGACAGGCCTGGGTCTACAGCGTTAAAAACATGTGCCTAAAGCAAATAAAAATAAAAAAATAGTATAAAGTGACTACACTAAGTGAAATCCTTGACACCCTGGTGTGCAACATGAATTTAAATAAGTTTTCCCTCTCTCCTCCTCCACTTCTTCCCTCTCTGTAGGAACTGAGCTATATCTGCTCTGAATGAAGTCTGTGTGCTGCTGGTTTACAATGTTGTCACGATAACATCAGCCTGACTCCGCTCTGACTGCAGCAGGTGGGAGCCCAGGGGTCAGGTAATGGTGACATTGGGTCATTGTATACCCAAATACACGCACACACACACACACACACACACACACACACACACACACACACACACACTCACATGTACGCTCACATTAAGTCTATAGTAAGATGTTAGCTATGGAAAATTCCGTTACCCTCTGAAGGAGGCTGATTATGACTCCATGTTTAAACACTCTGCCTGAATGTTTTTGCCCACTGTGGACACTGGGGTCTTTGAGAGAACAGGAGTGGACTACTTCCATCATGTCTAGCTTTACAGAAAAATCTGTTTTAATTATAATTTTGTTGAGTGTAAATATCTAAACATCCCTAAACCTAACTTTACTCAAAGCAAAATTTTGTGAGATTATAAAACTTTAAAAATATGTTGTTTGCTGAACATGTTTTAAATTAAATTTAATATTGTTATTTATATTATTAAACACAAACCTTACTTTTTTTAATTAACATTTAATTTATGCTCCAATTGACCGTTCGCAGGGGTTTGATTGACAGGTGATCTGACCAATCGTAATGCCAACAAACAAATCAGACTAATAGAGTTGAACTTGTCCTCTTTGCTCCATGATGTATTTTTCACTGTGTGATGATATATGGCTTGTTGTACATAGCAAAAGTAAATATCGGTGGTAGGTCTTTGTGAAGGGTCAACTGGATTTGAAAAATAAACTTGTATTCAAGATCTGTTCTCTAACGCAATATATATATCTAATGCAGTTTTGTTTCTAAAGTACATTCTTTTTACTCAAAAATAGATCTTTTACAAAATTCACAAATGTACACATTAAATGCTGTTTGTGTGTTTTGTATGATATGTTTACGAATTTTATGTTGCACTAATAATCACAATTTGGGCTTATAATAAACTTTGAACCTTAATCCCCATTTTCCACAAGTTGGTAGGACCCTTTAGGGTCTTCATGAACGGTCTGCAACATACTTTGGTTAAAATTCCTTAGTGGTCGAGTAAAACAACACCCTTTTTATCTTGTCAAAACAGCTCTGTACACAGCAACTCATTTTGGTGCATGTCTCTTTAAATGCTAATGAGCTCTACTCACCCCTGCCCCTCTCCGTGGAAGAGGAAAAGCGATTTGCAAATAATGATATAAAATATAAAGTTTAAGACTTACATCTGGAGGTGCAGCTGGATCACGAACGAAGCAAAACTTGCCTTGAATCATCTCTCAGAAAGCAGTCAGGAGTGAAATGATTTGTGCAGACATAAATGCATTCCCTTAAAAAGTACACTGTGTCTTCAGTGGTTCAGATGTTAGGAGTAAATGAGGACTGCTATGTTCATTACATCCAACAACAAAACACCTCAATCACTTAGGGAGACGTTCATGTCTACATCTTCTCCTGCGTCGAAACAATGTGTCTATCAACGGCCGCGGGGGGGGCTGTGACTAGTTCCCCCATCTCATATAAATTGTTATTTTTAATAATGTTTAGATGTTTAAAAGGTTTTAACTGTGTGTGAAAAAGACTTCAAGGTATTCTCTGAATATGAGTCTAAATATGCAGTTTTTTTTCCTAAAGTTAATGATTCTTGTTTTAAAAATGTTTAGATATTTTTACTGGAAAATGAGACAAAAGTACTAATTTAGAAAATAATTTTTGCTGTGGTTATAAAATCGTTTCATTTTTGCTATGCTAAGAATTAATATTGTGACAATATCATTATGACAGATTTATTTCAATTTCCTCTGCCGCGAAACACTGGTCGTTTCAATCTTTGAAGCAAATTAATGAGATTTTGGCACTGTGTATCTCTGAGTGATGTAATGTTGAAGTAATGATTGTTGTGAGAAAATCAAAAGAAGAACAAATCCATTTGAAATGAACTGAAAATAACTATGTTAATGTCCTAAAGATGTTCAGTGAATCACAAGATGGGTTTTTTAATTATAAATAGGAGTCTTGTCTTTTGGAGATATCTGTGAAAAGACAAAAGTCCTCAAGCTGAACAACATTTGGACTGAAAATGTGATCATGCTCTTTATCTTTTAGTGTAGCTGTTGCATAAATTGGTACAGTCTCTTTTCTTGTTATTGAATTTGAACCCTCTATACTTACTCACTTTCAAATGAAGTATTCTTTTGCACAGAGACCTCATCGGTATTTACTCCTCGTTCAGTATCTGTCATTTTGTGTTTTTCAGTCTGTGAGTGAGGCCTGAGTCAGGAGTGAATCAGCACTGCTTTTGATTGACGGACAGCTTGGTGGGAAACAAGGCCTCAGGAGAGCGAGAGTCAGATAACAGTAGTGAAAGCATCGCCACGGCAATATCATCTTTCAGTCTTCACTGCCACTCGTCTTTCACAACATGGCCTCTGCAGTAGCACCATTCTCCTCTGTCACTATCTCTTTGGGGATGTAGAAAGACACAGGATACACAGACACATTCCTGCATGCTGCTACAGAGGAAAGCTTGGGAAGTGTCTTCAGACTTTAAGGTCCCTAACAGATGGACAAACTGTACTGTCATCATTACAACTACTGTTACCTGGTATGGGAATCGTTTTAATGTTTCAAAGGGACTCGTAGGACAATAGAAGTTATAGGAAGGTGCTGTCTCTGATTTTATATGTTCCTGTGTAACATCGAAGGCCAATGCGTGTGGCTCGAGAGCCCATCATGGCCAAACCGCTGCTGAAGATCCATCGCTATTTCCGGCGTAAACCGGTACGCTTTTTCTCTTTTATCCTCCTCTACCTCACTGCTGGCAGTCTTGTTTTCCTCCACTCCGGATTCTCCAGCAACACTTCCACCACTGGAGCTTCTGGAAGCGGCCGTGACCCACTTATATCTGAAGGTGGGGCCAGCACAGGTGGTGGGAGCTCTACCGCTGAGGGTCTCGGGCTCCTAAGAAGGGTATTTAAGGAGACACGGAGAGCCCCCCGGAGATTTAGACCCCCGTGGAGGAAGGAAAATGGGGCACAGCATGTACCGGAGTGGGCCGGAAGAGGAGTCGAACATACTAGCAGCTGGAGCCATGGAGCCAAAGGAAAAACCACCAAGGAGATGGATAACGGGAGAGGTAGGAACAGTTCCATTACCATTTCACCGGGATTTAACATCTGACAATCTGACCAGTTATAGTCATATAGAAAATATTTTTTTTTAAATAAAAACAAAAAAACATTAAAACAAGATACATTCATTTGAGAAGGAAAATTAAATTTCAGTATTTGTTTTAGAGAAATCTATTAAATGTATTAAGGTTTATGCTAAAGTCAGTAATAGAAATTTACATTTTATTGTTTTAAACATTCACCTCAAAAATTCACTCAGCCATTTTGCTGGTGAAGCTAGTTGACAACAACAGTAATGACCAAGCTGGTTGAAGGTGGTCTGTGCAGTTAAGTGTTTAAAACAGTGTTTGTTTTAGCAACTTTTAGCAAATACTCAGTATAGTTTACAGGGAAAACTGGTTATCCTGGAGAGGTTCCATATATGCTATATATGTTTAATATGAAGGGCACTGCGAGCAGCATGAGGAGTAAGTGCATACAGTATACATCGATAGATCACTTCACAGGAAGTGGAAGGTTAAATTTACCTGATAGTCACTGCATATATAAAACATGGATTTATAACATCCTAATTGGTATATATAGGTATATATATGGTATATAATTGGTATCATCATCATAATAAAACATAATCTGTGCTGCAGGGTTTAAGAATGAGCTCTTTTTTACCAGATGAAGTGCACAGGGTGTTGTGAGTATACAGTAAACACTGTGTGTCCTGTGAAGCACAATGAACAATTGTTTAGAATGAGCTGACTGAGCCTTTGAGATCAGAAGAGAATGATTCAGCATGTCAGTGGTCAGTTGTCGCAGACAGTCATCATGGTATTAAGGCCGTAGTTGAAGCTCAGTGGAGTATAGCAAAGCACCTGTGTCTTTAAAGCTTTAAGCTGGAGGAATGAAGTGCCCTTTTGGTGACTGTTTAAGTAAATAATGAATGTGTGTGTGTTTTTTTTTCTTCTAATGATTGTAGAGTAGCACATTTGAGAGCTGTTGTTAGTTCATAGCCTTAAGTTGATGTTTCATAGCTCCTAAATATCTTGTTGATGAGCAGTAGTCACAAAAATAGTCTTAAAATAAAGAAATGTACAATATAAAATTTTTGTTTAATTAACAAAATAATCAGTATAGAAACAAATAACCTAGATGCTTTTAATAAAACCTCATTTGAATGATCAAAGTGATTGAATGTATGGGTTAGTTATGGGTAAGTCTTTTGGAGCTGGAAAAATATGACTTTCTCAAATTTCTCAGAATGTTCCTGTACATAAACATAAAGTCAGTTCATTAATATTTGAAATAAAAGCTTCTGCTATGAGGTAATCCAATTAAATATGCATGATGTGACCTGTACCATATTTGGTCCTCTATAAAAGCATGTTTGAGGGTGGTTGGTGAAGGTCTTGGATGTACAAAGCAGAAATGAAATGTTTTTCATGTGCAGTTATTTTTTTAGGTGCAAGTTACAAAGTGAACTTTGAGGGGCCCTGCAAAATTAAATCATTTTTCTCTGTGAAAGATGGACTGAATCTACAAGTCTAATAGTGCTAACTCACTATTGTTCACACAGAGACCCACAAAAAGGCAAAAGAAAGCCAATTAGTGGATTTCCTAAGTCTCAGGTCATTGCCTTTATCCATAGTGAAGTTTAAGAGGCTTGAACAGATGGTTCTCAAGTGTAACCCTCAGGGCCTCTAATAAAAACTGCACCCTTCACTTTCAACAGTCAGATGTGGTTTGACTTTAGCAATCTAATTCTGATAAAGAGGAAGCCACTTTGTAATAATTGTGAAGATTGTATATTCAAGGAAGTCAAGGACAGGAACATGATCTCAGATACCCAACATCCTTGTCTGTTCTCTACAATATCTACAATATCAATAGCAGCAGACAGCCTGACAGTACAGAGGTGGAAATGCATGAAAGTTGCTCTCTAATTATGTTGTGAGTTTACTGAGTACAAGTGGTGCATGTGTAAGTACAATTCTATTTGATTTCGAAATCTGATGTATTTTGGGATGAAACAGGATATTGAATGAGGAGAAATAAAGTGGAAATGATTTAGCAGAAGAAATCATATAATAATTGCAGAGAAAGTTTAATATGTGTAATATTTCTATAATAGATTAAAATATAATTATAATATTTATATTTTCAAAATAAATTTTGAGGCATGTTGACAGACAATCTTACTTTGTTCTCTTCCGTGTGCTGTTCCTGTCTCCACACTGCCTCCCTCAGGACACTTTTAGAACCTTTACAATGTTCATATCTGTCATAGTAGTAATAATAGATTAATGTTATTATTATACATTATACAATAGACAAATATCAGACACACAAAATTAAAGAAAAATACTTTTTTATTATTAAATAGGATGTTGGTCTATTACATTTTAAATATATATTTACAAAGTTTTAGCATTCTGATTAAAAAAATAAAATGGAGAATTTAATGTAATTTTATGATATTTAGATTTATTTAAATGTTATGTGAAACTATTGTAATTCATCCCTGCTCCCCTGTTCATTATATTTATATATGTCCAGCGCAAACGATTCATGCAGAGACCTCATCATGTGAGTACAGCGGAGCATCATTATCTCTGTAGTCATGCTGCTAGTGAGAGTTTCATCCCTGCACTTAGCCGCTTCACAGAACGGCAGTCCAGTGATGAGTGAATAGAGCTTGACTTGTAGATAAAGCAGATTACTGAGCTTGCCCTCTGTGCCTGGAATATGATTAACTCACGGCTCAAGAAAAAAAAAAAGTACTGCTTTTTAGACAATTGCAATTACTGTAATGTTGTACTGGTTAGTGTGTATGTGACAGAACTAGCCTATCTCAGCTATTAGAAAATACATTAAAACCTAATGGGGACTGGAGAGATTACAGAGGAAGAATGGATGTCATGCAACAGGGCATTTCGGGTCATTTTTGTGCATTTGCGTGTCACAAATGATGAGATTGATGAAGCAGATGATGCATCAGTGCATCAGACTGTGAATGTTTTCGAGAACAAAATGCCTAGAACAACGTGACCATATCCAAACTGTTGATGTTTTATAATGTCTTATGTCACAGGCTGTTTACATATGAAATGGTGTTCTACATACAGTATATACAGTACATATAAACAAATAGCTAATTAATTATTACAGATTTAAATATACTTAATGTGACCCTGGACCACAAAACCAGTGGCAATAGCCAAAAATACATTGTATGGATCAAAGTAATTTATTTTTCTTTTATGACAAAAATAATAAAGTAAAGATCATGTTACATTAAGATATTTTGTAAACTTCTTACTGTAATAATATTAAACCTTTGTTTTTAATTATTATTAGTAATATGCATTGCTAGGAGCTTTTTGACAACTTTAAAGGCGATTTTTCTCAATATTTCGATTTTTTTTTTTGCCCCCTCAGATTCCAGTTTTTTAAAATAGTTGTATCTCGGCCAAATATTGTCCTATCCCAACAAACCTTATTTATTCTGCTTTCAGATTATGTATAAATCTCAGTTTTGAAAAATGTATACTTAAGACAAATATTTTGGTGTTAACTAGTGTAATAGAATAATAAACTATAACATAACATTCACAATATTTCACATTAATATATTTAGATCTATAACAATTATATGATGTTATTTTTATTAATAAAAATAAAATTTTATAAATGCTTTCAGCATGTTTGAAATACCTTAAAGTGATGCAATGTGAATATTTTAACTGAACAAATAAATATGTAAACTTCCCTCGTCCAGAAGTCATAAAGCTCTTGTTGTGATTTTACTGTTTGGCCACTAGATGGTGATGTGTTTCAACTTTTTAAAACTATTAAATGTGGTTTACAGTTTTAAATGTTATTCCTTCCTTGAATTAACAGCATTTACATGTGAAGAGATTTCAAATCAGCACAGTTTTTTTTTTTTTTGAATTACCAGTAATGTTTTTAACTTCTTTCTCTTTTTAGCAAAGTACATCGGCTGTTACGTTGATGACACACAGAAACGGGCTCTTAGAGGGGTTTCCTTTTTTGACTACAAAAAAATGACTGTCTTCCGTTGCCAGGACAACTGCGCTGAGAGGTATGTCATCATTCGAAAAGTTTTATCTCCATGTACAAGAACACACACATTTGTGACTTTCTTTTTAATTGTAGGCTATGGTTTATATACTCTGCCTGATTTTTTTTGTTGAAACTTTCTTTCTAACAGATAACTGTTCCCCACAAGCAAATGATTTCAAGTTTTCTGTCTTTTTAAGTTGACATTCCATCCCCACAATGTTGGTAAAAAATGGACTTACACATACATACACATTAAGTCATCATAAACATGTAATTGCTCTCTCACTAGATTCAATGACCCTTAACTGACATACACAAGCAATTTAACACTCATACTAATCTAATTCACTTTATTGTTGATTAAATGAGAGATCAGGGTCGACAGATATGCCGTTTCCTCTGATAGTCATCTGTTTCATGTTAGTAAGATTGGTGCTTTAGCTTTCTTTTTTATTATGTGTGCTTACAAATGTTAGCTCAGGGATTTAAAAAAAAAAGAAGAAAAAACGCCCAAAAAAACGTTTCCAAACCTGAATGACTTTCTATTTCCTTGGTATACACAAGGAGAGCTTGTTCTTTTCTGTGGAACAAGAGTGAATCAGAACTGAAACATTTAAATTCGACCAAGGGTGCATTAGCATAAACCTCATAAAAGTAAAGATGGTCAGAGTCGTACTAAGGCATGTGATAGAAACTGAAGAAACTGATTTAAATTAAAGTCATTATTAACTGAACTTTTAAATCTGATATTTTTAATGACTTGGTTGATAAGTGGTTCTCAAACTTTTTAGGCTCCAAAGCCCCCCATTTTCCAGATCAATTTGCTGTAAATTTCCACAACAAAAAAAGACCTTAATTATTTAAAATTAAATGTAACTTATTTATTTTAATTAAAATTACACACACTCTACTTGTTGTGTTTTACTGGATTAAGAATATAGATATGGATATTTTTTTTTTTTAAGTAACTTTAAGGCTCCCTTGGAAGTTTGCTCCCCCATTGTGGGCTCTGGCAAGTGCCAGAGAATGACAAACATTCATCAATCAGACAAGATCAAGATTGACTCACTGATCCAGTTCCTGCAGTTAACTGCTCACTTGATAAACGATCAGTGAATATAGTGACTTTTATGTTTTCTTCTCACATAATGCAATAGTATGTCCTCAAACGTCATGAAATGTCTAAGTTAATCATCATTTTATTCTGTTTTTACATATTTGTTGCATTACCATTCATTGTTATTTCATGAAATAGAAGAAAAAGGGTTGAGGGAATGCTTTAAAGAAAATGTCGTGACTTACAGAATGAGTCATTTTAGAGAGAGAGTTAACACATGCAGCTCATCTGTTTGCACTCAGTGGTGTGCTCCCACTCTCAACATTCAGGAATCCTGCCTCCCATAATGAGTAAATTAGAACAAGAAGCAGCATGCATAGGGATAAGCCAGAAACTGAAGAAAGAAATCCTTATACTGTTCTCTTTTTAAAAAATCATGCATGTAAAATTGCCCTCATGCATCTTGTTTCAAAGGGCAGCTCTGTGTTATGGACACAGTTCACTGAAGTGTCTGCTTGACACAGTGATCACATTTTTAAAAAATCTGAAAATAAGAGAGGTTGAAAGGAAGGGGGGTCGAGGACTGGAGAGCACATTAACGCTCTACGTTCCAGACAGATGTTTTAGATTTAACAGCGAAACCTCAAATGAAGGCACAGTACATTTTGCCGCTGCATTTAACAAAACGCCCTGACACACTGTTTTGTGAAACTGTGACATATTAAAGTCCTGGGAAAACCTTGTCGAGAGTGCTTGGAAACTAAACTTTTCACCTTGTGCATGAGCTGAATCGAAACTGATGTCTTAAGCAAAACAGTCTATTTTGCGTCCAGCTCTGAATATGAGGAATGGAAAACTGCTGGTCAGATCAAGTGTCAGAACAATAAGACCAGTGTGGTAGGCAGAATTTTATTTTTGATCTGGCCTGACCAAAAGTAAGCATGAACTGGTAAATAACGAACAGAGTCAGACTCAATATTCAGGTCATTTCAGTCTTTTCTTTTATCCATTGAAAAACAGACCATAGAACACAGTGGAAGACACGCATAGTAAAACTACCAGATCTCTGTCATGAATGTGCCTGTTGTCAACATAACCTAATATCATTAACAATAGCCCCAATCCCTAAAGTCTGTTGCAGATCACAATAGGCCACTCAAACTATAAAGTAAGAAGCTGTGTAGATAGATCGGTCCGTGTACGTTTTCATAATTTCATTGTCCATTAAGTCTTAGAATATCAACATACAAGCGAACTATAACTATAACCTGTCCTCATACAAAACCTGAGTAGCAGTTAGAACAGAAAAATGTAATACTGCATTGTTTATCCAGAAACAGAAGCCCTTTAAAATTTAATTTCATCATTCTACAGAAAATGTTCAAAGGCACCGTATTTCCTCAAATATATTAAATATAATTTAAGTGTATAAAACTGTGTTCAAATATATTAAACAACAATTATTGAACAAATATTATATTTGTATAATCAACTGGAGGGCCCTATTCATCAAAGTGAATGTAAGGTAGGCCTATGCCCATCAGACACGTCTGCTAGCTAAACCACTGAAAAAACCACATGCTTCCTGCCTTTTACAAGATATGTATCTGCATGCTCACTCATGATCACCTCAAAAGCCCTCAGTTTAAAGGAAATACATTACATTCACCCTTGAACAGCCTGTTATGAAGTAACTTGATCACGTGACAAATGTGACAGTTCATAAAACACCAGTTGAATGTAAAACTTTTCAGTTACCATCGCAGATATTTAACTACTTTAGGCTACATCATGACCCAGTGAACATATGCAGTTATGCACTTGTGTAATTCATTAATTAAAAAAATAAAATAATTATAATTGTAAAAACAATGCTTATACTAATTTATCCCTGACCTCCCATTGCTTGTAATGCGCATTTGTTCATTGTTATTGTTTAAAGTATGTATTGTCTGGTACAGTATCTGTTTTTTTTTTTCTCCATTTCTGTGACCGATAGAGTTTTGGTTCCTTGCCACTGTCTTCTTTGGCTTGCTTAGTTGGGGACGCTTGGCTGATTGCACACAAACTATTGGAAGAGAGTTGAACTGGATGGTGACATCAATGAATCATCAATTAACTGACTTTAGCTGGAAAAATGACTCTCTTATTGTCTTCTTGCATCATTGGTTAACTGTTTTACTGCTTGATACTGTAAAGCTGCTTTGACACAATCAGTATTTTATAAAGCGCTATACAAATAAAGGGGACTTGACTTGTGCAGTCTATTTGTATGTAGAATATTGTTTACTATGGAATAAGCGCATTTCTCTCAGTGTGTTTAAAGGGGTCATAAAAAAAATGTCTTTGTCTGTTTGCTAAATGGATGTTATAGGTCTTCTTTTGAACAATTCAGTCATACGTTTGTTTCCTTTTTATTTCTTTGCTTGTTTTTTTTTTTACCCTCATATTGTGTCCAGTCATTTTGACCTGAGCAGGATTTTCAAATGTTATCACATTTAACTAAAACCTTTTACATTTATGCATTTAGCAGAAGCTTTTATCCAAAGCGACTTACAGCGCATTCAGGCTAACATTAACTGGAAGAAAGTCTATTATGCATTTTATATTATCTCTTTCTGTTTGTGCATTTTTTGTAAAAAAAAATAAATAAATAAATTGCATGCATTTTTGCTCATTTTGTTCATATTTTAGGCACTTTTATTAACTGTGATAGTGTGGAGAACTATCAGCGTTGGGAGCAGGATAACTAACACTTCTTCATAAGAACCATAGCTTAGTTTGTCAGATAACTGGCAATCCACTGCCCTGACATTACAATGAACGGAATGAATAATGATGTTTTCTCTCTGTCTTCTGTAATTAGGGGTTATCTCTATGCAGGTCTGGAGTTTGGAGCTGAGTGCTACTGTGGCCATAAGATCCAGGCACCCAACGTGTCAGAGAGTGAATGTAATATGGAGTGTAAAGGGGAGAAAAGTAACCTCTGTGGAGGACCTAATCGACTGTCCATATATAGACTGGAGCTGAGCCAGGAGTCAGCCCGCAGATGTATGTATCCTGACACACACATACACTTACACACGTGCATCTGCAAGTTTACACTTGCATGTATCTGTCAATCTCAAAAACAGAAAGGAACACATGACTTATTTTTTCACAGGAAATTGGGTAACACAATTTTTTATTTTGTTTGTTAATATAAACTACTTCAGCTGACATGACCTACAAATGAACAATACTTCTACAACATTTATTAATCTTAAACTTAATTTCAAAATGTATTAATTCACTTTTAAATTAAAAGTTGGCATTTGGTTATATGTAGTCAATGCACTGTGAACTAACACAAACAAAAAATTATCAATTGTTTTTTTCATATAATTAAACAAAGATTAATAAATGCTGTAAAAAAATATTGTCCTAATATTAACAAATTAGATTTTAATGATGAGTGTTTACAGAAAGTTTTTATCTTTAAGCTGTTTTTATAATCCAAGCATGATCCAAGAGCATAGTACAGGGCAAATGGCCCGCCATCAATAAGCTCTCGTGGGAGTGATTATTTTCTTCTAGTGAAAAAACCTATGCTTTTGTTTCTTTTTTCCTATCTCAGTCATTTGTGTTGATTTGTTGTAGATTTGAAAACGTTTGCCAGTATTGTTTAGCTCCTTCTCACGGCATCCTTTTTTTTTTTTTTTTTTGTAAACTATAAATAAATAAAAATTCCACTTCCAGGTCTTTATTGCACATACTTTACCATTTTCCTCATGCCTCTGCATCCCTTTCTTGATTAAAAAATAGCACAGGCAGAAACTTGTGACATTCCAGCCTTTTCCTGAATAAGCACTTTTCTCATGTGACAGGATGTCTGTGTGCGTAAGTAATAAGCACTGCAATTGTAAACAGTAGTTGTGCAGCAACAACTTAACCTTTGATAAAAGATAAAAAAAACATTGGCAGAGCCTTATTTTTACCAAGTGCGACAAGATCCTGGGTCTTTGTTGACCTTGGATATGGTCAAGATTAAAATTTTCTATTCAAATTTTGTTCCAGAATATGTTAGCATTGGAACACATCTAACTCGGCCAAGTTTAAGAAGTGCAAAAAACATTGCTGGCCCGAGTCATTTAAAAAATATTTACAAAACAGTAGCTGGTGAGCTTTTCACAGACATGCAACACTCCCATTTTTACCTTTTGAAAATTCATTCTTATTTATTTTGCTTTTTAGATGGGAGTGCCATCTTCAAGGGATGTTTCAAGAGGCCAGATAACGTGACCCTGGCGCTTCCTGCTAGTGCTGTTATTAACAACATGTCAGTGGACAAATGTGTTGACACGTGCACAGAGAAAGTGAGTATGCATGCATGATGTGCGTCTGGTATCTCTTATATTACTGTGTTTATTGTCTGTCATATAATCTCTTCATTTGTCTGTCATAGGAATTCTCTCTGGCAGCTTTGGCTGGAGAAAAATGTCACTGTGGCTTTCCTACACCGCTCTTTACCCTGCATGACCATGAGGATGAGGAGCTGTGTCTCCAGCACTGTGCAGGAGAAGACTTCGAGAGCTGTGGAAACAGTGACTTCTTTGTAGTGTACCAGACCCAAGTGCAAGGTAATTTTAGCTTGTTTGGGCCAAAAAAAAGTGTGCTCAGGCCAATGCACAGGCTACCCACATGCACAATATTTACTTTAGTAATACTTTCGGGCAAAAAACATGTCAGGTCACTATAAAAACATGAAATATAACCTAGGTTGAAACTTCACAGTGTTTCAAATGTTAGCTTTTGTGGCTGCTTATCACTTATGGTAAATGGACTGCATTTATATAGCGCTTTCAACAGACAAAGCGCTTTACAATTTTGCCTCTCATTCACCCATTCACACAACAACTGCGGTGTCAGCCATTCAAGGAGCCATCCAGCTCGTCGGGAGCAGCTGGGGTTAGGTGTCTTGCTCAAGGGCACTTCAACACTTGGTCAGGTGGAGCCGGGGATTGAACCACCAACCTTCCGGCATGAAGACAACCTACATGAACCACTGAGCCACTGCCGCCCCTGTAGAGACCTTATCAAGGTCTACACTCGTGTTTGCTAAATTTCCACTTCCTCTACACTTCTTCTGAGTTTGCTTTCAAAGTAAACAGATTTTTTTATATTTTTTGCTTTGGTTTCAACACTGGTCAAAGGTATAACAAAGGAATATTTGGCACTAAATTGATAGAATATATCATGCATTTACATTTATCTACCACTTAAATGCCACAACTTTCCTGCTGTGCAGGCAGAGCCTTCTTCTGAAAGAATGCAAATTTGGCCTCAAACCCACATAGAATCACTGTATTGACTTTGAGGGAGGGGGAAATGCCAGTTCTAAGTGTCATAAAAGTCCTTTGTTCAGTAGTGGTTAGTTCTCACTGCAGTTTTTACATTTGCTGCAGCTGCGCGGGTGGGTGGTGGGTAGGGGTGGGAGGGGATATCACAGTAGTATCCTTTGATTCAGACAGTTTTATTTTACTCTGAGTTAAAACTATCAAAGCTCCCCTCAACTCCATGCTGCAATTCACTATTTCATGGAACATTTTTTTAAGCTTTACATAAATTCACACATCCCATTAGAGATCTAATTTTATGCACAAATAAGTGCACAGCTATTTGCTTTTGTAATCTGCATTGTTGCATCTTTCATGACTTTCGTGGCGTTTATATAAGCCATTTGACTGCTTACATGAAAAATCTATAAAGACTGTTACACTCACAGTGTAAATGAATTGCGTGTCTGAGATTTAAGATCAACAGAAGATAATTTATGCCTTGCAGAAACTCTTACAAAGCAAAAACGAACACTCACTTTTGATAAACACGTGCTGCTGGGAATAATTAAGCAAAGCATCTTTGAAGTACAGTACTAAATAGGGATTTGCCACATCACAATCTTTGATGTTAATGCAATGTAGATTTTAAGACCAAAATTAGTGAAGTTTAACATAAATAAAAATATATAAATGATCTTTTCATGAAATGTAAATTACTGTTTCAGGACTCTTATATAATTATTTTGGGTTAAGCTTTTGGTAAGTAATGATTATTGCAAAAAACTAAATAAAAAGAAAACATTTTGACTTAGATTTCTTTATACATTATTTGTGTAGATTAATAAGCACAAAGTCACAAGGACGACAAAGATTTACAGCTTTACATGCAGCTTTACAGAAATAAGGTTGGTAAGCAAATGTATCACACTTTAACTGTTAATCAAAGTCCTTTTTTAAGACAATGTCATGTCACTCGGTGGCTATCTTTGAAACGCTTCTTAGGCATCCAAGTGCAACTCCTATCTCTTTGAATGGGGAAACATCAAATTCTCCAAAACTGTTCACTGAGCTTATGATTAAATTTCAAATCTGACAACAACTGTGTCATAGATGTTATTACTTGTGCTCAAATAGCATTAATAAAAAGCTTATTTTTCAGACTAGATCAGCCAGTGCGCATGCACAGTCCTAAGCACATGTCTCAGAGCGTTGACTGTTTCTATAGCAACTGGGCCTTCTAAATTCAGCTGAAGTTACACGCTGACTTTACCGATTTGCGATTGACTCTTTCATTCAGGGCTTCCTGCGATTTAGCGGCCATATTGAGAGTTGCATTTCCCCCATTCAAAACTACTGTATACGAGTGGCATGTCTTGGGTATTCTATAGTCTTTGCTGTTAACACAATATCTCATTTCCTCTTCAGTCTCATAGTCATCCGTTCTGTGGTGCATTAGGAATAGTAATCATGTACTGCTTCAAACCAAATTTGAAGTCTAAGAAAGACAACATTTGAAAAGACTGAATCAAACCTGATTGAGACATTTTACCTGTCTTTTAAGGAATGCAGAGATTCTGTGATTTGGAGATTTATTTTATTTTTGCATATGAAAACGGTCACTTACAGCATTTATGGTAACTTGTGAAAGAATGACAAATGCGCATGTGTGTGCCTGTAAGGTAGAACGTAAGAATTTTAAATAAGAAAATATTTTTTCACTATCTTCTGTTTGGTCTATGTGTTTTTCATCTCTACAGATAATCGTTGTATGGACCGGCGTTTTTTGCCCACTCGTTCCAAGCACTTAATGGCACTAGCTAGTTTTCCAGGCGCAGGAAATACATGGGCCCGTCATCTTATTGAGCTGGCTACGGGTTACTACACTGGGAGCTACTACTTTGATGGCTCACTGTACAACAAAGGTTAACTTAACTTTTTGTTCTCTATGAGGCCATCTTTTTTTCTCTTGGTTGCTGATGGTCTTTCTCTCTCTTTGATTTCTCTGCATGTGCAGGTTTTAAAGGAGAGAGAGATCACTGGCGCAGTGGTAGAACTATATGTATCAAGACCCATGAGAGCGGCAGGAAGGAGATTGAGACCTTTGACGCCAGCATTCTCATGATCCGGAATCCTTATAAAGCCCTCATGGCAGAATTTAACCGGAAATATGGTGGCCATGTTGGATTTGCCTCTCAGGCTCATTGGAGGGGGAAAGGTGAGAAATAAAAGCTTGTTCTAAAGCCTAGTGATCGCTTTACTTAGTGCACAATACACACAGCAGTACTTGCATAAATCACATAAGAAATGTTTATGTTATTGTCTCTGTTAAAGAAACAGTTTACCTGTACTCAAAAATTTAAGTTTACTGAAAATATACTCACTCTCAGGCCATCCAAGTTTGTTTCATCAGAATAGATTTAGAGAAATTTGGAGTAGCATTATATCACTTGCTAACCAGTGGATCCTCTGCAGTATATGTTTGCCGTGAGAATCAGAGTCAAAACAGCTGATCAAAACACCACAATGATTCACAAGTTATCCACATGACTCTCGTGAATTTCGTATGAAGTGAAAAGCTGCGTCTTTGTAATAAACAAATCTATCATTGAGGTGTATTAGTTTTAAATCATCACTTCTGGTCAAAATTCATAATAATGCATAATAGTTCATTATTATTATAAATTATATAACTTAATAATCATAAACGTAAGTCATAATAATGAATAATCTTAATGCCATTGTTGTCCTCTCACATCCAAATATAAAACTGTTAAAACAGTCCTTGATCTGTGCATATTTTCCCTCATGATTCAGATGAGATGACTTTATCTCCGGACAAAGCAATATTATGCATAGAGATACTATGTCTTATTGTATTTTTTTATTAAAAAACACACTTTGTGTTTTTTTGTTTATTAAAAAAGCTTTTCACTTCACCGTGTCCTGTGGATTACTTGTGAATCATTGTGGTGTTTTTATCAGCTGTTTGGACTCTCTTACTGATGGCACTCCCATTCACTCCAGAGGATCCATTGGTGAGCTAGTGATGTAATGCTACATTTCAAAATATTCTGTGAATTTTCTTTTCTACTGCTGCTATACAGATATTTTTTAACTATTACTATTCGTCCAGCTCCTCTTTCATTTACACACTCTGGTTTGACACATTTTTTTGTCTTGATTGAGCTCATCACAATATTATCTGTATCTTAGGTGAGACTGATAGGCTAACAGCCCAGTGTTTATAGTCAGGCTAAATGTTTAAAAGGACTTCTGTATTGTTCTTGATGTTGCCATTAGTCTGAGGGTTATATTTGCTGTACTGCAGTCAAGAGTGTGAGCTTATCAGACAGGAAAGCTGTGATTGATTTTTAACAGGTTTTTGTTTTAACAGGTTTTTGGTGTTTACATTTTGAATAATTCGCGGTTTTAACCATTAAACCAAAACACATTTTACTTGCAGTTAGTGTAATTTAGTTTTTGAGTTTATCAAAAGTTTGTAAACTATGTTATTAGTCAATATATCGATTGTGCAAAGTTGTCTTTACCACCAATGAAGTCCATTTTTAAGCAACGTTTTCCTCTTGTTCTGCTTCTTTACAATTTTTTTATTTTTTCACACGGGGAAGAGATGCTTGTGACATGTTGGTGTCTTGTTTACTGAAATGAGCATCTTTCTATTTTTGTTTCGTTTAATGAAGTTGTCTGTTTAACAGATTTGAACATTTAACACTATGTTCCTGAGTTATTGTTTCACTGTTCTTGTTCCCGTGCCAACATGCCTTTTAATATCATCAGGGGTGCACATATTTTTTCAGCCTGGTTCTCATAAGAGAAACTTGAGATTTGGTTTGGTCCTCACACTGCATATAATGTGACCCATTAAATGCAACTATAAAAAAAAATATTAATAATAGTTATAATATTATTACACTTTATTTATTTAGTTTTTTTTAAATTAAGTAATAGTAAATAAACTAAATTATGGTGTGTAATAATGTTACAAACGCACAAAGGACAGGGAAGGCAGACACCCGCACAATCAGATGGCAGTTTACACATGATTCTTTATTGCTTGTTAAAACATGACATTATCTCATAAAACAGATTACCCCCCTTTTTGGCCAAAATTGGCTCACACACACAGCGGACGAGCTCGAGTCAGGCGAGGAGGATACACAGGAAATCTTCAATTATCAGTTTATCAGTCCACCTAATCAGCTTCTCCAGTCTCTGTATTATCTTAAACAGTTACATCGGTCACGAGCTCTCCTAGCCCAAATTCTAAATTCCAATTGTTTCCTTCTCATTACAATAATATTATTAAAAATAAAAAGCAGTCATAGTATTAATAACAAATGTGTTTATTTTATAGTAAATAAACTTAAAAATAAAATGCTAATATTTAGTACTACTTTGTTTGTTTGCCTCTTTAAGAAGAATCGCTTTATGTATTCCCCAATTTAAAAAAAGTCTAAAAATAAATAAACAAACTTAATATTCAAACTTAACATAAATAAACAAACATCATATTCAAACTTAGGTATACATGCTTCCGGATTTAGCGCTGCTGATTAAAGAGCGTCAGTGGATGAATGTCACTGTTCTGTATTGTGCTTTGAAACGGTAGGCATAGCCTAGATTTATGCTTTCAGGTTGAAAATAAAACTTGTATAGTACATTTTGTGATCTAAAATGGTAATTATGCATTAACAGCTGTCGGTAGCACTTTATTTTACAGTCCTGTTCCTCATGTACATACTATGTACTTATTATAGTTATTACAATAACTATGTAATAACTAGGTACTAACCCTGAACCTACCCCTAAACCTAACCCTACCCCATGTAGTTATCTTGTATTACCAGAACTTTCTTAGATAAATACACTGTAAGTACACCATAAGTACATGTTAGTACACGTACTGTAAAATAAAGTGCAACCCAGCTGTCAACCATGTCGGTACACAAATGCGCTGTCAGAACATATAAATATTACGCATTTTTTATTTTGGTCGCGCATGCGGACCTGCGGACCACTTATTCCATTCTTTTTACATCCTCCAAACATCATCATTATGATAATTTAATTCAGTTTGGCGAAAGAGTCTTAAGCTACAGTATTGTTTTTCTCTCCACTGATGAGAATCAGCAGAAAATGACATTATGTTACTTGATCACGAATAAGTGCGTCACTTTGAAGTATGACTGACTTCTGCTTCTTGATTTCAGAAAAGTGCTGTCACTGATTAATAATATACTTCTGCCACTATTGCCGCACTTGCAAAAACACCAAGTTGTTTTTTTTTTTTTTTTTTTTTTTTTACATGCGTTTGTCTGATATGTGTGGCACATTTGTACAGTGCTGTTACACATCTGCAGATATGTGTCAAGTTTTTCCAATGCACTATGTCACAGCATGTTACTACAAGATGTTATTGTTCAAAAGTTAAACTCTTTCATTCTCTTTCAATCAGAGTGGCCAGAGTTTGTGAAGAACTATGCTCCATGGTGGGCATCCCACACACTAGACTGGCTGAAATATGGGAAGAAAGTTCAAGTTGTACACTTTGAGGATTTAAAACGGGACCTTTCTTTCGGTTAAAAGACATGGTCATCTTTCTGGGCCTAGAAGTCTCAGAGGACCGTCTGCTGTGTGTGGAAGGACAGAAGGATGGGAACTTCAAACGCTCAGGGCTGAGGAAGCTTGAATATGACCCTTATACTCCAGAAATGCGTGCCACCATTGACGGGCTAATTAAGACTGTGGACACGGCACTCAGAAAGAGAAACCTGCCAGCTGTACCTGAAGAGTACAGGCCCAGATGATACTGCACTCCTCACTTTGCTTATGCTTTTTTCCCACAACACACTTCCCCTCCCAGCTATACTCATTTTTCCCTAGTATATGAAATTGGTCATCATAATTTTCCTTGTTTGCTTTCAGTTTTAAGAATGGTATGTTTCACAGAAATGAACTGCTGAAAAACCCTGTGGCGAGTGGGGCGGGGCCGAGAGGCGTGGGAACGAGGAGTGAGGCCAGGTGAACTACACCTGGCCTCACTCCTCGTTCCCACGCCTCTCGGCCCCGCCCCACTCGCCACAAACCCGTTTGTCCTTTCATTAATAATCTGCACTACATAGTGAGACATGGGCTTGTGCAACAATTTGGCTTGAGTTTAATCACATGGATTAATCTTCCTTAGGCACAATAGTGTGTGGTAACTACAAATTCAGTTCAGTCATTAAGAGAAATCACTCTTTTTATGAATGTGTCTATTGCCATCAAGACATCGGGGACAGCTTTTAAACACTACTGGACTCCCTTAAGCACTTCAGTCTCATTGGGAATATATGGAAAGTGATTTCATTTTTAACACCTGAACCCCTGTTAACACAAATATCTGGAAATTGCCTTATGATTTTATGATGCTTCTTAAAAACTGATCAGTGAAATAGTTATATGGACAACAAAAATCCTCAAGATATACCATGTGTATTAGATAAATGCATGGTTAACTCGAAAACACATTGTCTGGTACTTGCCTTCAGGGATTTGCAGGCAAAGTGCAGCCCTTACTGAGCTATCGATTTAAATGAAAGCAACAAAGTTCTTCTGTTTTGTGTTTAGAGTGTTTTTAAATTGAGATTGTTTCATCAAGTTAACTTGCTTTCTTACTTAGGTTTAAAGGTGTATTTGCAGTGGATGATAAAAATAAGTAATTTGATTGTGTGCTCACAAAGTAAAAGAAATGGGGGCTTCTTGTAAATTGCTTAAAATTGCATTAAATGACCCTTTACTCCTTTTCTCAATCAAATTTTTTTTTATCTGTTAAAGGGATACTGAAGTGTACCCAAATCTGGAAATTCATTCAGTTATTAATGTTTTTGACAGACACGGTCTAAAACACTGCTTTATTTTCATTATGCATTTATTTTCATTATGCATTTATGTCCCAGGTTAAATTATGAGAGTAGTTGTGCGTACTGCGTACTGTGTGAGATGCATCCCCACAAAATCAAATAATTCCTCCCAAAATATCATTACATGTCAGGTTTCCCTGTAAAAATGCTCAGAATTGTTATTTTAGTTTTTAGTGTTTTAATTGCAGGAGTTTTTATTCAAAACTGCAAATCAGCTTTATAATATATAAAAAAATCTTGACGGGGTGAAAGCAAATGTGAAGCAATTTGCAAAAGAGACAAAAACACCTTGTGGGTAAATTTCTGCTTGACAGCTAGAGACCTAACAAATAACATTCAATATATGTAAATACACATATATATTTTTGTAATGCTCACAAGGAGAATGACTTTAAAAGACAAAGTGTCACCTATATTTTTGAAAAGGCTTTTAAATTTGAGCATTACATGCTATTCGTTTGGAAAAGGAGCAAAACTGTAGTGTCTTTCTGAATGCATTTTGTATGGAGTGAATGTACAGAGTTTCTACCAAATAATTACGGAAATCATAGAGTAATTGCCAGCAATGCAAAGGAAATTAAATGATTGCAACAAGATTTTTATTATAATTGTAAGCTGAGAGTGTGAATATGAGCAAAAGTTTTGCACTTGTTTGGATGATGTGTCTGATGTCCTGACCAATAAATTATAAAGCACCAAATTCTCAGAGGCCCAACGTTCATTTATGCACTTAATTGCATAGTTGTATATGTATTTATGTATTTATTAATGCATTTGGTCAAATTGTTGATGAAGCAGTTTACATGAAAAATGATTTGGGTCTGCCAATTTGTCCAACCAATGGCAGAAGTGTGAATTGTTGGAAACCAAAACCAAAACATTATTTATGCAGTTTTTTTAGGGTAAAATCTCTTTTTAAATCTCTCTTTACAGCTCTATTTACATTGCATTTTAAATGCTGGTTATTTTACATTTCCTATAGTCAGAGTTAATGGGTAAAAGCTCAGGAAATAGCACAAAGAAACCAGTTTCCAGGATGCAATGTCTTTCTGAGGACAAACATTCTTTCAGAAACACTGCTCCAAATCATAAATTTTAAAGGATTTATTTCCAAACTCTTGTCAGTCTGTTTTACTCAGCAGTTATAAAATGAACCACTGCTGTACACTAAATGGTCAAAAGACTGTTTTGTGGATCTTTTTGAGCGGGTCGTTTGTCAAAATGACACAGGAAATACATGCCAACGGAACTAGGTTTTAAACTATTGGCTTTGATTTTGACTTTTTTTTCATGTTTTTTTTTCTTTTTCTTTTTTTTTTTTTTTGTATGAAAATGAAGATCAGTTCTATAAATCTATGAATACTAAATAAAGTGTAAATTACTAAATATATGATGCATGGTTATTTCTGTAATGCTTATAAAGCAGGAATTATTTAAAGATAGGAAGTAATTATTGAAAGATAAGGAAGTATAAAATAATGTTTACCATTTAAAAAAAATGAATAATGCTGAATTGTCTTTTGAATGTGTTGTGTATGGATTAAATTTATAGGCATATTAAATAATTAAGAGAATTACCAGAACTTAAAGAAACAGAATGCTAAGAACAAGATTTTTATTATATATTTTTATGCATATGTTACCAAAACAAAGAGCGAGAGAGATGTGGAGCATGACTACATTTGTTTATCTTGCTCAAATGTTTAATACATTCTGTACATTCAAAGACATCCAAATTATTTTATACCCCCACCCACATATATTTATGTACATGTGTTAATAAGCATCATGTGTTAAACATGCAGAAATGATAAGATATATACTGAAAATATTCAATAGCTAAAAAGTGGCATTTCAATTTAAAATGACTTGTAAAGTAGCTTTTATTGAACCTTTTTTTTACATTTATTTTATTATTATTATTTTTTTTAAATAAGGGCATCCAAGATGTAAGTGACTTTATTTCCTCCGTATATTTCTTTAGTAGAACAGAAATGGAGATTTTTTAAAACAAACCATTGCAGTCTGTTAGTCATATAATGCAAGTAGATGAGAATCACAGCCAAAACAAAAAAAAAAACGTACACAAACAAAACCAAATTAAACCATGCGGCTCGTAACGATACATTGATGTGTAAAGACACAAAATGATCAGTTTGTGCAAGAAACTGAACAGTATTTATATAGTTTTTTTGCAGGGCATCAGAGGTAAAAAATAACTATATAAATTCTTGCACAGACCGATTGTTTTTTGTCTTTACACATCAATGTATCGTCACTGTCCGCAGGGTTTAATTTGGTTTTGTTTGTGTATGTTTGGTTTTTTAGTTTTATTGTATATTTTAGCCATGATTCTCATTCACATCCATTATATATGACTAACAGACTGCAACAGTTTATATTAAAAATCTCAGTTTGTGTTCTGTAAACTACATCTTGGATGCCCTGGTGGTAAGCAGATCAATAAAAATAAATAATTCTCCAACCACATTTGGAAGAGAATAAAGAGAAATAGATTTAGTCCATGACACGTGTTAGAATTTCAGACAGCAGTGGGAAATCCATTGTCTGTAGCACTGGTAACTGAAGTTGCTCTGAAAGTACTTCGGTTTTCTTCATCAATGGCGCTCTCAATCTTCGAAAGAAAGGAATAGCATTTCTTCTTTAAGTCCTTGGCCATAAATGCATAGAGGAACGGGTTTAGAAAGCTGTTTGCACTGGCGAGAGTACCAGATACCTGTTGAGCTGTTTTAAAGGCAGAGTTGTACTCAGATCTGTCCAACTCTAAAACAGAAACTATTTGAAATGGCAACCAACAGATGAAAAAAGTTGCGATCAGTAATGTGGTGATCTTGTAGGGTTTGGTGGATTTGGACATTTGGTTTGATCTAAGTTTATGGATCAAGATGGTGTAACAGATGAAAATAGTCAGGAACGGAATCAAAAACCCAAAATTAAAGCGCATGAACACGACGGTTTTGTGGTGATCCTCAAAATTGTTATAGCATATTTCTGGTGATTTATTTAGAATCTCTCTGAATTTGGCAGATGGAATGCTAAGCAAAGAAGACACAAACCAAGCCAGCACAACAACTAACGAAGCTTTCTTTACAGTGCGTTTATTCTGGGCCCAGACAGGAAACCTTACGGTGATGCAGCGATCCACACTTATGATGACCAGGATGAAAATGCTGCTGTACATATTGAGGGTCATAGCAAAAGAGTTGAACTTGCATAGAAAGAGCCCGAAGCTCCAGCTGTCCTTAATCAGGTAATCAATGGTGAAAGGAAGAGTAGCACAGAAAAAGAAGTCAGACAAAGCCAGACTCAGGTACCAAGTGCTGTTCACTGACTTCTTCATCTTAAAACCAGTAATCCAGATCACTGCACCATTTCCAGTGATGCCAAGAAGGAATATGATCACATTAGAGATCACTGTGATTTACACATGCTGCTTCCCTGCAGTATCCAGGATGTAAGTCCTCTTGAAGTTGCACTTTAGTTAATGCTGATAAATAATCATCATAATCATATTGAGATCCAGTTGTAGTCATTGTGACTTCTATTATAACTGAATAGGAAGCAGAATTCTGTAACAAAAACAACAAGCAATTTATCCAACTATATTTAAAGTGTAGTCATCTTGCATATTTTTTAAATGACTAAAGTGACTATGCAAAAACATGGCACTATTACCACACAATCCACGCAGAATAATAATTTCCTATAATTTCCATAAAGGTACTTTAAAATATAAATAAAACAAAAGATAAAATAGATCAAATTTGTTTTGGGCACATTGCAGATATTTTTTTTATTTTTATTTTTTTGCCTACTTAACCAATAGATCATTTTCACTGGCAGTCTCTTGGTGGGTCACCATTGAAAAAACTCCTCTCAGTAGTAAAATAACAGAACAAATTCTGCATGATGCATACAATATATTTCCGATGAGTCCTTTTCTGACGTGCAGAACTGTCAGAAAAGACCAGTAAAAAGCACAATGCAAGCAGAATTCTCCCATAGCTTCCTTTTTTTCATGTAACATGTTTACACTTTCTGATTATGCTTTTTTGACCTTAAATTATATTTGATGGGTTACATGCATGCCTGTTTGTATGAAGAAAATTGCCTAATTTGTTACTTAAAAAAATATTTCAAAATTTAATCCATAAAGAATCACAGAACAGAACAATTTACACAAGTTACATGTTATTCACATTTGAATCTTAAGTGCAGTTTAAATGTAACTTGATGACTGCTACATTTAAGTTAGTATAACGTTTCTCATTTTGTATTGTATCTGTTATCTACTGTTATTGCAATCCTAATTTGGAAAATATCCTAGTTGATTTTATTGAAACATAGAATTGATAATCATATGCATCTTAATTATTTGCTTACTGTCTTTAAAATTCAACTGAAAACAAGTGTTCACTGTATGATCAGATACACGTATGACATCTAAAGTTAACCTACCTCACAAAGGAAGCCTCACAATGCCCTTTGCAATGCTTAAGAAATCAACTTCTGCTGCTGTGTTGTTTGCTGATAAGTGCAGACTGAACTATTGCCCAAACATTTTAACACCAAGTTCCTCTGTACAATGCAAAAACAAACAAACAAAAAAACAATTCAAAGGAATGAGACTGTCGACAGCCACACTTAACAAAGAACCTTATTCAGAACAGCTCAGTTTATCTGATAGTTAGCGATAAGCTGGTTTGAACTAAAAGAAAGACTTAAAAAAAAAATCATCTCAGTTATACATCTCTACCGCGTTTACCATTGTAGGAGGATGGCTGAAATGTGTTATGCTGTGTAGCTCCATGGTGCCATAATCGCAGTCAAAACAAAAATGTTTATTATTCACAGAGAATTTTCAAAAACCATTAAGAACTGTACTAGATTAGTAACAAGTCGTTATGGAAGATTAATGAACGCTACCTTGCATCAGGAAGCCATTTGCATTGTGCATAATGATGGTTTGTTTTTAGATTGTAAATAAAAAATGTATTCAAATGAATTGCATATTATAATTGCCAAAGCTGCAAATGTAGGCTTGGACAAGTAAAAAGCAAATAGTGGATTAAGAAGTCAAAATACTATTTAATTTCCTTATCATTCAACATAAACATATGACTTTAGAGGGTGTTCACACAGGACGGGTTTTTCAACATTCAACTTATTTTTTTTGGTTTATAATATATATCAAACATACATCAAGTAGAAAAACACCACAAATATATATAGTTAAAAACATAATTCAATAATCCTTTTTTTTTTTTTTTACTATTTCACAACTTTTTATAACTTTTTTTATTATTGCATTTACAGACAGGAGGCACACTTAAGTGTGTTATTGTATTTTATTTCCAGTTTAAAATTAATCATACTAAATGAATGCATTTAATTTGACATCCCTTCTTTGAAAAGTGGCTGAAAAAAATATTACTTTTGAGTTTATTCTTTGATATGAGTGGACCCACCTAGCATCCCACTGAGCTGGGAGCGAGACAGGTAGCGACTGATGGTTCGGCCCCTCTTCTCCAATAGCATTCTCAATCTTTGATAAGATGGAGCTCCTGAACTTCTTCCTGAAGTCATTGCCCATGAAAACGTACAAAACGGGGTTTAGGACGCTGTTTGCAGCAGCAACAGTGGTGCCAATTTTCAGTCCGAGAGCAATGACCTCAGTGTTGAAGGTTTTTTTTTGTTCGATTAGCACAAATGTGTGGTAGGGCAGCCAGCACAGGAAGAAGGTCAGAATGAGAGCCGTCATGATCTTAAAAGGTTTGTTGGACTTCGCCATCTGGGTGGCTCTCAGTCTGAGGATGATGACGGTATAACAAACAATGATGAGGATGAAAGGGATCACAAATCCAAAAACAAAGCGGCTCATGGCGATGATTTCATGGGTGTACTGGCTGGACGTGTAAATGTTAATGCATCGGTTTGTGCCCAGGTGATTCTGGACATCACGGTACATGATAGATGGGATACTTAAAGCTGTAGAGAAGATCCATGCGAGTACAATTAATACAGATGCTTTTCCAGTAGTGCGTTGATTCTGTGCCCAACAGGAAACATGACGGCGACGCAGCGATCCACACTGATGATGACGAGGAGGAAGATGCTGCTGAACATGTTGAGAAACATGATGAAGGATGTGAACTTGCACATGAAGAGGCCAAAGATCCATTCGGATGTGACGCTGTAGGCAATGTTAAAAGGCAAACAGGCAACAGAATATGAAGTCAGACACAGCCAGACTCAAGTACCAGCTAGTATTGACTGACTTCTTCATGCCAAACCCTGCAATCCAGATAACCACACCATTTCCTCCAAGGCCCAGCAAACAGATGATCACGTTGATCACCAGCAACAACAGGCAAAGAACCTGAGTGAAACATGTGATGGGGTGGACGTGGAAAGAAACTTCTTCATGAGTTAAATTATCAGAGGAGGTGGAATTATCATAATCAATGTAACTGTTATAGTCAAAATTAAAATCTGTTGATTCCATTGTAATTTACGTCCCTGTAAGCAGAGAAGGAAATGTTTTTGTTAAATAAATCTTTCTTCAGTAAAAGCATAAATCTCAACAATATCACAATCACTGTTCCTAGATCATTATTTCTCAGCTATATGTAATTTCAACCCAAGTAATATCATGAACCTCCAGGATAACATTTTCTATGAAGCTCGAATTTATAATGCATTATAAGGGTAGTCTTAGAGACATAATAATGAATGTATAGATTATTATAATATATAAAAAAGTATAATATGTTGTTTCATCTCATAAATCATCATAACAACAATTATAAAACATTATAGAACTTGTTATAACTTTAATGAGTATGATTATTTATAACACAGAATGAACAACATTTTAAATCCTCTTAATTTATGGTATACTGTAAATCTCATATCTTGACATTATTTAACTAAATATCTTACGATCTTACTGATATTACATTAAATGTGGTTAAAAATAAATGTGCCATATACATCTGATCATATATATAATCTTATGGCTGTTTAAGAAAAACGCTTTTTTAATGTATTTTTATTGCTTTTGTTGTCGTTTATTATTTATAAGAGGCCTTTGTCTGCTTTAAGTTAAGTAAGAAGTTATCAATGGCCAAATATGAGACTTATTGTACATTATATAATTATGGAAAATAGAATCCGTTGTAAATTAAGAGGATGCATTGTGTTCATTCTGTGATATAAATCATTTTACTATTAAAAGCTATCACCACAAATAAGTAAATATTATAATGCATTAAAACTGTTGTTATGAGATGATACAATATATTATAAGATTTTTTTATATATAATACAGTACTTTATGCATTCATTATAATCCCTTAAGAATACCCTTAAGATATTATAAATACAGGCTTCATAGTGTTACCAAATTCAGTTCTGAAAACTAAAATATAAGTTTGATTAGCTACATGCAGGGATATGGTTCTCTTAAAACCTTCAATAAAGAGAAAATAAAAACTTTTAGAGAAGCGTGCAATATCTAAAGATAATAAAACATATCTAAAACAATATTATATATACACACACACACACACACACACACACACACACATATATATATATATATATATATATATATATATATATGTATATATGAATGAATGTGTCTCTATAAAAAAAAAACACTTAAAGGCAAACACTTTGATGTGGTTTGGAGAACATTTTCATAAGTCTTACAAGATAACAAGGCAGTCTCTCACCTCAGCCTAATAGCAGTGTCTCCAGCATTACTGCACAACATCATCTTGTCATCTGACAACTGTGTTACTTTTATAATAAACCAGTGTCCTATCCTTCTATTGAGCAATATTGTGTGCATGACTCCACATGCTGTACTTCCACATAACACTTCCACAACTGTTTTTTGTTTTCCTAATCAATAAGATCCCTACTTTCACTTCCTGATTTTGTTCTTTTAGTTTTGTGTCCTTGTTGCCCTCTACATGATCTGATTTAATTCAGTGCTATTATCTGAAGCTATAGACCAGGCAAGACAAAATGTAAAAGATGTTGAATGTTCATCAGCATGTGTGAATATTGTTTTAAATATTAATAGTAAATATTTATATGGTGTAATGTACTCAGTATCACTTCTTTTTAAAAACTATATATTAAAAACTTTTAGAAAAATGTTACTTTTATTATTTTTTCACAACAAACAATAATCCTGATCACAAATGACGATACCAAATCCCTGCTAGGGGGAGGAATGAACAACATTAAGGAGTGCACGTTTGTCAAATTAAATAGCTTTTGTTGCTTCAAAAGGCCTGTTCTGTAGATCAACTGGTAGAGCATTGCGCGATCAAGCATTAGGTTGGGGGTTCAATTACCGGGAACACAAGGCAGGTAAAATTGATAGCCTGAATGCGCTGTAAGTCCTTTGGATAAAAGCGCCTGCTAAAAAAATGCATTAAAAAAATGCATAAATATTGACGTAATATGATTTGCTTCAAATTCAAAA
>NW_020528676.1:0-15662 GCF_003368295.1 Carassius auratus | reverse complement strand
TCAAAACTGGTCTCTGTAGATTCAGTGCGTCATGTCGAGTCGATTGATATCCAATTTCCCGTGTCGGCCATTTTAGCGTCGCCATTTTGAATTATGTTTCAAAATGCTGTATTTTTTGAAACGCATCATCGTATCGTTTCGCAAATAATTACAAAAATATTCGGCTCCATGCCCTGAGATACTCAAAAAGTTTGGTGGCAGCGCACCTTGTGGCCAATAGTTATAATGAAATATCACATAAATGCTAATAACTTTTGAATAAATTAGACTATTTAAAATTAAAATGGCCTCCCTATATTCTGTGGGTCATGCCGAGAGCATTGATACCAATATGTGAAAATTGGCCATACTTCCTGTCCGCCATTTTGATTAATGTTGAAAACCTACTTTTTCGAACTCCTCCTAGACCGTTAGTCCGATTTTCACCAAATTTGACGTGTATCATCTTCAGACCATGCTGGCAAAAAGTTATGGATTTTCGTGTCGATATACGAAACGGTTCTCATTTAGCGCATCAACGAATTTGTTGAAGGGTGCCAAAATGCATTTGAGGCTGTATCTCTGCAACACTTTGACATATTTGCACCAAACTTTGTATGTGTCATCGCCACCTCACACTGACCATGCCACATAAATTTGGTAACAGCGCCACCTATTGGTCAAGAGTAATAAACCATTCATTAACCATGAGTAATTACACTTTTAAAATGCTAATAACTTTTTAATGCATTAGCCTATTGCAACGAAACTGGTCTCAAATATTCCCTGGCTTATGCCGATAACATAGATACCAAATATGCCAGATTAAGCTGAACTTCCGGTCCGCCATTTTGATTTATGTTGAAAACCTACTTTTTTGAACTCCTCATCAGCCGTTAGTCCAATTTTCACCCAAAATTAATCAGATGATTCTTTCAGTACGTGCTGACAAAAAGTTATGAATTTTGTTGTCGATAGACAAAACCGTTTTGCATACCACAGCGACGACTTGAGGCACAATGACAAAATGACACTTGAGGCTGTATCTCTGCAAATGCTTTGGCATATTGACACCAAACTTTGTTTGTGTCATTGAAAGTCACACAGAGTACAACCAAAATTGACTTGATAACAGCACCACCTATTGGTCAATTTTGATAAGCCAGTAAATCATGCTACTAGAGGTTGTATTTATGATTTTTTTAGCCATTTCAATTACAATAATCCTAAAATTGCTGTTATTTGGCTCATTAATGCATTTGGTGTGATGCATCCATGCCATGCTTAGCTCCTACATTTTGCCGTTGGAGTGCTTGGCCCGTAATTGCTGCTTGCAGCTATATTTATTATTATTTTCTTCTTCTTCCACCCCAAGTCTATGGTAGCCCATAGAACCGATTGCCGGGAAAGTTGTATAATTTGGCACACTAATAGAGGACTGTCTGAACATTAACCGTAGCAAATTTGAAGTCTCTAACTCAAACTCTCTAGCGCCACCAATTGTCTAAACTTTCAAAAACTGATGCTAATAACTCTTGAACCGTAAGCCACAAAATGAAAATTCTTTTTTCCTGTGATTCCTTGGCTCATGCCGAGTCGAATGGACACCCGAAATTCAAAAAATCGCAAGGCTTAGTTTTTTCGCTATCGTCAATTGTTCGTAAAACCTACTTTTTTCGAACTCGTCCTAGGCCGTTGCAACCGATTGTCCACGAAAATTGAATCAGATAATCTTCAGACCATGCTGGCAAAAAGTTATGGAATTCAAGTTGATTTCTCAAACCGTTTCCGAATAGCTCATGAACGAATTCTTCGAAAAGCACGCAAACGTGAACGTGAGGCTATATCTCCGCCAACGGTTTGGGCCTATTGAGACCAATCTTGGTGGGTCTTATAACAACCATTCCCTTGGGACTACCTGCAGTGTTTTCGGCGCTGGTGCCCCCTAGTGGTCAGGAGATATGAAAAATGCATGTTTTTGCTCATAACTTCTGAACGGTTTTGCCAAAAATCACAAAAGTTGGTGTCTTTAGATTCAGTGCATCATTCCGAGTCGAATGATACCGAATTTTCCCCAATTCGGCCATTTTGGGCGGTCGGCCATTTTGGATTTAGTTGTAAATTTGCTGTATTCTTAAGAATGAAAGTTCCGTATCGTTTCGCAAATAATTACAAAAATGTCCGGCTCCATGCCCTGAATGTACACAAAAAAATTGGGGGCAGCGCCACCTTGTGGTCAATAGTTATAACGATTTTTTCGAAAAATGCTAATAACTTTTGCATACATTAGCCTATTGTAACAAAGCTGATGTTGATAGATTCCTTGGGTCATGCCGAGAACACCGATACCCCATTTGTCAATTTTGGCAAAATTTCCTGTCCGCCATTTTGATTCATGTTGAAAACCTACTTTTTCGAACTCCTCCTAGACCGTTGCTCAGATTTTCACCAAATTTGATTTGGATCATCTTCAGACCATGCTGGCAAAAAGTTATGGAATTTGTGTCGATACACGTAACCGTTTTCAATTAGCGTACCAACGAATTTGCTGGAAAGATGCCAAACTGCATCTGAGGCTGTATCTCTGCAAAGGTTGGAGATATTTACACAAAACTTAATATGTGACATTGTCACATCACATTGACCACGCCACATCATTTTGGTCACAGCGCCACCTATTGGTCAAGAGTAATAAACCAATCAATAACCGCTAATTATTACATTTCCAATAATGCTAATAACTTTTGATTGCATTAGCCTATTATCATGAAACATGTCTCAAAATGTTCCTTGGGACATGCCGACAACATACATACCAATTATGTCATATTAAGCAAAACTTCCTGTCCGCCATTTTGATTCATGTTGAAAACCTTTTTTTTTAAACTCATCCTCAACCGTTTGTCTGATTTTCACCAAAATTGAATCAGATCATCTTCAGACCGTGCTGACAAAAAGTTATGGATTTCGTGTCAATAGACGAAACCGTTTTTGTACAGCGCTGCTTCAGATGTCAGGCATCTTCACAAAATGAGTCTGAGGCTATATCTCTGCAAAGCCCATTAGTGGTCTTCCAGTGACATCTAGTGGTCGTAAATGCAATTTATCATACAACACTGTCTCTTTAACCTTTATAACTGTTATATGTTGTCTTAATTTCATTCCAAAGAAGCATACGCAATTTATGTATAATTTCAACAGTCTAGATAATAGTACTGCACTGATTTTAAATAACCTAGATATGGCTGACAGTAAAAGAATAGAACAGAATTACAGACACACACAAACATGAAATGTTTAAACTAGTATATTAATACTCAATAAGCATGCTTAAACCCACACACAGATGCACACATTTTGTTATATATATAGATAATTAAAATAAATGATGGGTGATAAACCTATTGCAAGTCTTCTGTTTTTATGGGCTTCTATGTCATTTTTTCAGGTTTCATTGCAATCATAATCTGGCATAATTATAAACATTAGATATATCTGTATGAATAAATTGGTAAACTTTGACTCAATGTGATCTGAAATGCTTGAACAGTAATATTAAATAATAGTAATATACATTTTTTTCTAGATGAATCCCTCAACAAGCCCATAAACTGTAATGTTTTAGTCTTTAGTGAGCTCATTAGTGGTCTTCCGGTGACATCTAGTGGTTATAATTGCAATTTTTTATTCAACACTGGGTTTTGAAGCTTTATAAATATTACAGTGTTCTTTTTTACCTAATCTCTGTTAAATTTTGCATGATTGTTTAGAAAAAATACAGATCTAATGCATGTGTGATTATATTACCCCTTTTTTTTTGCAGTTTAATGCCATTCACAACAGAAATCTTTTGTTTTTTAGGCCTGTTTAAATGTTATCTAACCAAAGGACAAAATACAACATATTTTTTCAAAGTTATTGATCTAGAGAGTCCTGAGAATATTACTGCAGTGGTTTGATCAAGACTGAACAAAAAACCAGGTGACCCAAAACATTCAAATTCGTGGACCAATTTTATGAAAAAGGCTATAACTCGGGAACAAAATGAGATATCTTCACCAAACTCAGAACTCATATGCATGAACAAAAACTTTAGTCAAATTATTATTTTTTTCCATATCTGCCACTTGGTGGCGCTACAGGATGAAAAAAAAATCAAATGGCTATAACTAAGCAACCGTTGATCCAATCAACTTGAAAATTGGATATGGCCCAATGTGGCACAAGTGCTCTATGAGGAATTTCACTTATCTTAAAAAACATGGCCGCCATTGGCCAAACAACTTTAAGCACCTATTTGACAAGGTTAATGGAAGTCGATCGGAACGAAACTCGGTGGGCATGTTCGACTCATTGCCCTAAAGGTCTGTAAGTATTTTGAAAGAAATTGCCCACAACATTGTCACCTCCCACAGAACACAACAAAGCGATTTGATTACAGCGCCACTATTTTCCAAAAATGATAATGCATCATTTTACTGGAGTTTTACTGGCTGTTTCAATTACACTCTTCCAATAATTGCTTTTCTTACTCGTTGCATTTGGTCTGATGCTCCATGCCATGCTTAGCTCCTCGCTGTGGAACTTTTATTAACGATTTTCAGCCATTTCAATTACAATCATGCAATTATTAATTTCATTATTCATTGTTGCATTTGGTCTGATGCTACATATGCTTAGCTCCTGATGTTGCCGCTGGAATGCTTGGCCCCGTGATTGCTGCTTGCAGCTATATTTATTATTCTTCTTCTTCTTCCGCCGCAAGTCTATGGCAGCCCATAGAACCGATTGCGGGAAAGTTGTATAATTTGGCACACTGATAGAGGACAGTCCCAACATTAACTATAGCAATTTGAAGTCTCTATCTCCTACTCTCTAGCGCCACCACTTGTCCAAACTTTCAATGTTTGTATGCTAATAACTTTTGAACCGTAAGCCAGAAAATGGAAATTCTTTTTTCCTCTGAATCCTTGGCTCATGCCCAAGTCGAATGAACCCCAAAATTCAAAAATCGCAAGGTTTAGTTTTTTCGCTATTTTCAATTATTCGAAAAAACCTACTTTTTCGAACTCGTCCTAGACGGTTAGTCCGATTGCCACGAAAATTGGCTCAGATCATCTTCAGACCATGCTGGCAAAAAGTTATGGAATTCAAGTTGATTCGTCCAACTGTTGTCGAATGACACGTAAACAAATTTGACGAAAAGCACGCAAACATGCACGTGAGGCTATATCCCGGCAACGGTTTGTCATATTGAGACCAAACTTGGCGTGTGTTATAACAAGCATGAACTGAGACTACCTGCAGTGTTTCGACACAGCGCCACCTAGTGGTCAGGAGATATGAAAAATGCATATTTTGGCTTATAACTACTGAATGGTTTGGCCAAAAATCACACAACTGGTCTCTTTAGATTCAGTGAGTCATGTCGAGTCAAATGATATCCAATTTTCCTGTGTCGGCCATTTTAGGCGTCGGCCATTTTGAATTATGATTTAAAATGCTGTATTTTTTGAACGCAGCATCGTATCGTTTCGCAAATAATTACAAAAATATTCGGCTCCATGCCCTGAAGGTACTCAAAAAGTTTGGTGGCAGCGCCACCTTGTGGCCAATAGTTATAATGAAATATCACATAAATGCTAATAACTTTTGAATAAATTAGTCTATTAAAATTAAAATGGTCTCGCTATATTCTGTGGGTCATGCCGAGAGTATTGATACCAATAATGTGAAAATTGGCCTTACTTCCTGTCCGCCATTTTGCTTAATGTTGAAAACCTACTTTTTCGAACTCCTCCTAGACCGTTAGCCCAATTTTCACCAAATTTGACGTGCATCATCTTCAGACCATGCTGGCAAAAAGTTATGGATTTTGTGTCGATATACGTAACGGTTCTCATTTAGCGCATCAACGAATTTGCTGGAAGGGTGCCAAAATGCATTTGAGGCTGTATCTCTGCAACACTTTGAACATATTTGCACCAAACTTTGTATGTGTCATCGCCACCTCACACTGACCATGCCACATAAATTTGGTAACAGCGCCACCTATTGGTCAAGAGTAATAAACCATTCATTAACCATGAGTAATTACACTTTTTAAAATGCTAATAACTTTTTAATGCATTAGCCTATTTGAAGGAAACTGGGCTCAAAATATTCCCTGGCTTATGCCGATAACATAGATACCAAATATACCACGGTAAGCTGAACTTCCGGTCCGCCATTTTGATTTATGTTGAAAACATACTTTTTCGAACTCCTCATCAACCGTATGTCCGATTTTCACCAAATTCGAATCAAATGATCTTCAGGCTATACTGATTCAAAGTTATGGATTTTGAGTCGATAGACAAAACCGTTTTCGCATACCACATCGACGAATTTGAGGCACAATGAGAAAATGACACTTGAGGCTGTATCCCTGGAATGCTTTGGCATATTGACACCAAACTTTGTGTGTGTCATTGAAAAGTCACACAGAGTACACCAAATTGATTTTATAACAGTGTCACCTATTGGTCAAGCTTGATAAACCAAGTAATCATGCTACTAGAGGTGGTATTGGTGTTTTTTTTTTTTTTGCCATTTCAAATACAATAATTCCAAAATTGCTGTTATTGCTCATTAATGTATTTGGTGTGATGCTTTATGCGATGCTTAGCTACTACATTTGCCGTTGGAGTGCTTGGCCCCGTAATTGCTGCTTGCAGCTATATTATTATTCTTCTTCTTCTTCTTCTTCCGCCGCAAGTCTATGGCAGCCCATAGAACCGTTTGCGGGAAAGTTGTATAATTTGGCACACTGATAGAGGACAGTCCCAACATTAACTATAGCAAATTTGAAGCCTCTAACTCCTACTCTCTAGCGCCACCACTTGTCCAAACTTTCAATGTTTGTATGCTAATAACTTTTGAACCGTAAGCCAGAAAATGGAAATTCTTTTTCCTCTGAATCCTTGGCTCAGGCCAAGTCGAATGAACCCCAAAATTCAAAAATCGCAAGGTTTAGTTTTTTCGCTATTTTCAATTATTCGAAAAACCTACTTTTTCGAACTCGTCCTAGACGGTTAGTCCGATTGCCACGAAAATTGGCTCAGATCATCTTCAGACCATGCTGGCAAAAAGTTATGGAATTCAAGTTGATTCGTCCAACTGTTGTCGAATGACACGTAAACAAATTTGACGAAAAGCACGCAAACATGCACGTGAGGCTATATCCCGGCAACGGTTTGTCATATTGAGACCAAACTTGGCGTGTGTTATAACAAGCATGAACTGAGACTACCTGCAGTGTTTCGACACAGCGCCACCTAGTGGTCAGGAGATATGAAAATGCATATTTTGGCTTATAACTACTGAATGGTTTGGCCAAAAATCACACAACTGGTCTCTTTAGATTCAGTGAGTCATGTCGAGTCGAATGATATCCAATTTTCCTGTGTCGGCCATTTTAGGCGTCGGCCATTTTGAATTATGATTTCAAAATGCTGTATTTTTTGAACGCAGCATCGTATCGTTTCGCAATAATTACAAAAATATTCGGCTCCATGCCCTGAAGGTACTCAAAAAGTTTGGTGGCAGCGCCACCTTGTGGCCAATAGTTATAATGAAATATCACATAAACGCTAATAACTTTTGAATAAATTAGTCTATTAAAATTAAAATGGTCTCGCTATATTCTGTGGGTCATGCCGAGAGTATTGATACCAATAATGTGAAAATTGGCCTTACTTCCTGTCCGCCATTTTGCTTAATGTTGAAAACCTACTTTTTCGAACTCCTCCTAGACCGTTAGCCCAATTTTCACCAAATTTGACGTGAATCATCTTCAGACCATGCTGGCAAAAAGTTATGGATTTTGTGTCGATATACGTAACGGTTCTCATTTAGCGCATCAACGAATTTGCTGGAAGGGTGCCAAAATGCATTTGAGGCTGTATCTCTGCAACACTTTGACATATTTGCACCAAACTTTGTATGTGTCATCGCCACCTCACACTGACCATGCCACATAAATTTGGTAACAGCGCCACCTATTGGTCAAGAGTAATAAACCATTCATTAACCATGAGTAATTACACTTTTTAAAATGCTAATAACTTTTTAGTCCATTAGCCTATTTGAAGAAACTGGGCTCAAAATATTCCCTGGCTTATGCCGATAACATAGATACCAAATATGCCAGTGTTTACTGAACTTCCGGTCCGCCATTTTGATTTATGTTGAAAACCTACTTTTTCGAACTCCTCATGAACCGTATGTCCAATTTTCACCAAATTCGAATCAGATGATCTTCAGACTATGTTGACACAAAGTTATGGATTTTGTGTCGATAGACAAAACCGTTTTTGCATACCAAAGCGACGAAGTTGAAACACAATGACAAAATGACACTTGAGGCTGCATCTCTGGAATGCTGTGGCATATTAACACCAAACTTTGTGTGTGTCATTGAAAAGTCAAACAGAGTACACCAAATTGATTTCATAACAGTGCCACCTATTGGTCAAACTTTATAAGCCAAGTAATCATGCTACTAGAGGTGGTATTATGATTTTTTTTTTGCCATTTCAATTACAATAATTCCAAAATTACTGTTATTGCTCATTAATGTATTTGGTGTGATGCTTCATGCCATGCTTAGCTCCTACATTTGCCGTTGGAGTGCTTTGGAACCCCGTATGTGCCTGCTTGCAGCTATAATTATTATTCTTCTTCTTCTTCTTCTTCTTGCCGAGCCCGAGTCTTATGGCAGCCCATAGCCGTTTGGCGGGCAAGTTGTTCATATATTTTGTGCACACTGATGGAGAGGGCACATGTCCCAAATTAACTATACGGCAAATTTTGAAAGCCTCTAACTCCTACTCTCTAAGCGCCACCCGACTTGTCTCAAACTTTCAACTGTCTTGTATGCTAATAACTTTTGCACACCGTTCCAGCCACGAAAATGGAAATTCTTGTTTTCCCTCTGACATCCTATGGCTTCAGGCCAAGTCGAATGACCCTAAATTCAAAAACATCGCAAGGTTTAGTTTTTTCGCGTATTTTCAATTATTCGATAAAACCTGACTTTTTCGAACTCCTGTCCTCACCACGCGCATCTAAGTCCGATTGCCACGAATAATTGGCTCAGATCCATCTTCAGATCCCTGCGGCAAAAGTATCACTCGGACCTTTCAAGTTGATTCGTCCAACTGTTGTCGAATGATCACGTAAACAAATTTGACGAAAAGCACGCAAACATGCACGTGAGGCTATATCCCGGCAACGGTTGTCATATTGAGACCAAACTTGGCGTGTTATAACAAGCATGAACTGAGACTACCTGCAGTGTTTCGACACAGCGCCACCTAGTGGTCAGGAGATATGAAAAATGCTATTTTGGCTTATAACTGACTGAATGGTTTGGCCAAAATCACACAAACTGGTCTCTTTAGATTCAGTGAGTCATCTCGAGTCAAATGATATCCAATTTTCCTGTGTCGGCCATTTTAGGCGTCGGCCATTTTGAATAGTGTTTAAAAATGCTGTATTTGTTTGAACGCAGCATCGTATCGTTTCGCAAATAATTACAAAAATATTCGGCTCCATGCCCTGAAGGTACTCAAAAAGTTTGGTGGCAGCGCCACCTTGTGGCCAATAGTTATAATGAAATATCACATAAATACTAATAACTTTTGAATAAGATTTAGTCTATTAAAATTAACATGGTCTCGCTATATTCTTGTGGGTCATGCCGAGAGTATGATACCAATAATGTGAAATTGGCCTTACTTCCTGTCCGCCATTTTTGCTTAATGTTGAAAACCTACTTTTTCGAAACTCCTCCTAGACCGTTAGCCCAATTTTCACCAAATTGACGTGATCATCTTCAGACCTGCTGGCAAAAAAGTTATGGAATGTTGTGTCGATATACGTAACGGTTCTCATTTAGCGCATCAACGAATTTGCTGGAAGGGTCCCAAAATGCATTTGAGGCTGTATCTCTGCAACACTTGACATATTTGCACCAAACTGGTATGTGTCATCGCCACTCACACTGACCATGCACATAAATTTGTAACAGCGCCACCATTGTCAAGAGTATAACCATTCATTACCATGAGTAATTACACTTTTTTAAATGCTAATAACTTTTTATGCCATTAGCCTATTTGAAGCAAACTGAGCTCAAAATATTCCCTGGCTTATGCGATAACATAGATACCAAATATACCACGGTAAGCTGAACTTCCGGTCCGCCATTTTGATTTTATGTTTGAAAACATCACTTTTCGAACTCCTCATCAACCGTATGTCCCGATTTTCACCAAATTCGAATCAAATGATCTTCAGGCTATACTGATTCAAAGTTATGGATTTTGAGTCGATAGACAAAACCGTTTTCGCATACCACATCGACGAATTTGAGGCACAATGAGAAAATGACACTTGAGGCTGTATCCCTGGAATGCTTTGGCATATTGATACCAAAACTTTGTGTGTGTCATTGAAAAGTCACACAGAGTACACCAAATTGATTTTATAACAGTGTCACCTATTGGTCAAGCTTGATAAACCAAGTAATCATGCTACTAGAGGTGGTATTGGTGTTTTTTTTTTTTTTGCCATTTCAAATACAAATATAGCTGCAAGCAGCAATAACGGGGCCAAGCACTACAGAAGCAAGCTTCAGACGAACGGCAGGAATGAGTAATTAAGACAGTTTTAAGATTATTTTAGCCAAATTGGCTTGAAAACAATAAACACAACAACTAATAATAGGATTTATTGGCTTATCACGTGTAACCAATAGGTGGCGCTGTTACCAAATTAGTTTGGAATGGTCAGTGTGAGGTGACGATGACACATACAAAGTTTGGTGCAAATATGTCAAAGCTTTGCAGAGATACAGCCTCAAATGAATGTTGGCATCATTCCAGCAAATTGGTTGATGCGCTAAATGAGAACCGTTTCATATATAGACATGAAATCCATAACATTGGATGTCATGTTGGAACATTGAATGTCTGAAGATGATCAAGTCAAATTTGGTGAAAATCTGACTAACGGTCTAGGAGGAGTTCGAAAAAGTAGGTTTTCAACATTAATCAAAATGGCGGACAGTAAGTTCAGCCAAATAAGGAAAACTTGGTATCTATGTTCTTGGCTTGACCCAAGGAATCTATTAAGATCAGCATCATGTCAATAGGCAGATTTATTAAAAAGTTATTAGCCTTTATGTACATTGAGTTATTACTTTTGACCACTAGGTGGCGCTGTTTCAAAATAATTTGAGTACCTTCAGGGATGGTGTTGTTGGCACATTCTGAGTTTCGGATATAACACCAATGCATTTGATTAGCATAGCCTTTTATTTCACATAAGTGTATTGAAGTCAATGGGAATTTCATGTTTTGTTCTATTATAGCGCCACCAAGAGGCTCAGTCCCACCATTTTTTTTATGTGTCATCAGAGTGCGCCCATACATATGCGTGTCAATTTTGGTGAAAATATCTCAATTCACTTCAGAGTTATAGACATTTACATGAAAAAACACATAAAAATTGACTGACTCTTGACTTTGATTGAATATTACTACCCCTTACTATCAATATTTTTGCATTAGGGCATTGGTGTATAGCTATCGACCTATGTTTCCTTCTTCTGACGGTGGTTTCGTCTCGATCAGACAAGCGGTTTCGAAGATATAGCCAAATGTTTTTTAAGCGCTAAATCACAACGCTACACAAACCGTAAGGCGAAACCTAGCATGTTTTGGTATCGTAGGACTCGGTAAGGTTTCAAGAGTCTAATTTGATGAGTCTCGTGAAAATAAGTCGACCACCCCAGAGTTATAAGCGTTTAAACAAAGAAGATCACCACTAGGTGGCGCTGTTTCGAAAATTCTCACACTCCTTCAGGACATTGTGCTGATGACCCATACCAAGTTTCGTAACAATCCGTTGCTGCGTTCTTAAAATACAGCATTTTAGCACAAAATTCAATATGGCTGACAGTCAAAATGGCCGAGATGGTAAAATTGGATATCAGTCGACTCGGCATGTTGCCCTGAATCTAACAAGACCAATTTTATGATTTTTGGACAAACTGTTTAGAAGTATGAGCAAAAATAGCAATTTTTCATATCTCCAGACCAGTAGGTGGCACTGGGCCGAAACGCAGCAAGTAGCCTCAGGTCATGCTTGTTATGACATGTACCAGGTTTGGTCTGAATACGATAAATCGTTGCAGAGATACAGCCTTGCGACTGTTTTTGTAAGCGTTACGTAAAATTTGTTTGAGCGTTTATCGAAAACAGTTTGACGAATCAATTTGATTTGCATAACTTTTGGTCAGCACTGCCTGAAGATAATCTGGTTCAATTTTCGTGTGAATCGGACAAACCGTCTAGGACGAGTTCGAAAAAGTAGGTTTTTTAAAAAATTCAAAATGGCGGCCATATTTCTATGACAGAAAATGACGTCATAGGATGCAATCGAATCGGCATGAGCTCAGAAATCAGAGGAAAAAAGATTTTTGTTGATTGGCCTTAGGGTTAAAAAGTTATTAACAAAATAAAAGTGAAACTTTGGACAGTTGGTGGCGCTAGAGGCAATGTATTAGACCCACCAAAATTGGTGTACTTAATGTTGGCACTGTCTGTCCTCTATCAGAATGTCAAACCATTACAACTTTCCCGCATTTGGTTCTATGGGCTGCCATAGACTCCCAGTCGGAAGAATAATAATAATAAATATAGCTGCAAGCAGCAATTACGGGGCCAAGCACTCCAACGGCAAATGTAGGAGCTAAGCATGGCATGGAGCATCACACCAAATGCATTAATGAGCAATAACAGCAATTTTAGGATGATTGTAATTGAAATGGCTAAAAAAATCATCAAAATACAACCTCTAGTAGCATGATTTACTGGCTTATCAAAATTGACCAATAGGTGGTGCTGTTATCAAGTCAATTTGGTGTACTCTGTGTGACTTTTCAATGACACAAACAAAGTTTGGTGTCAATATGCCAAAGCATTGCAGAGATACAGCCTCAAGTGTCATTTTGGCATTGTGCCTCAAATTCGTCGCTGTGGTATGCGAAAACGGTTTTGTCTATCGATACAAAATCCATAACATTTTGTCAGTACAGTGTACAGATCATCTGAGTCAATTTTGGTGAAAATCGGACTAACGGTTGATGAGGAGTTCGAAAAAGTAGGTTTTCAACATAAATCAAAATGGCGGACAGGAAGTTCGGCTTACTCTGGCATATATGGTATCTATGTTGTCGGCATAAGCCAGGGATATTTTGAGGCCAGTTTCATTACAATAGGCTAATGCATTAAAAAGTTACTAGCATTTTTATAAGTGTAATTATTCATAGTAATGAATGGTTCATTACTCTTGACCAATAGGTGGCGCTGTTACCAAATTTATGTGGCATGGTCAGTGTCAGGTGGCGATGACACATACAAAGTTTGGTGCAAAAATGTCAAAGCGTTGCAGAGATACAGCCTCAAATGCATTTTGGCACCCTTCCAGCAAATTCGTTGATGCGCTAAATCAGAACCGTTTCGTATATCGACACGAAATCCATAATTTTTGCCAGCATGGTCTGAAGATGATTCACGTCAAATTTGGTGAAAATCGGACTAACGGTCTAGGAGGAGTTCGAAAAAGTAGGTTTTCAACATTAATCAAAATGGCGGACAGGAAGTATGGCCAATTTTGGCATAATTGGTATCTATGTCTCGGCATGACCCAAAGAATACGGGGAGACCATTTGCATTTCAATTGTCTAATTTACTCAAAAGTTATTAGCATTTTTGTGATAATTCATTATAACTCTTGACCACAAGGTGGCGCTGCCACCAAGCTTTTTGAGTACATTCAGGGCATGGAGCCGAATATTTTTGTAATTATTTGCGAAACGATACGATGCTGCGTTGAAAAAATACAGCATTTTAAAACATAATTCAAAATGGCCGACGCCTAAAATGGCTGACACGGGAAATTTGCATATCATACGACTCGACATGACTCACTGAATCTAAAGAGACCAGTTGTGTGATTTTTGGCCAAACCATTCAGAAGATATAAGCCAAAATATGCATTTTTCATATCTCCTGACCACTAGGTGGCGCTGTGTCGAAACACTGCAGGTAGTCTCAGGTCATGCTTATTATAACACACACCAAGTTTGGTCTCAATATGCAAACCGTTGCTGAGATATAGCCTCAAGTGCATTTTTGCGTGCTTTTCGTCAAATTTGTTTACGTGTCATTCGACAATGGTTGGACGAATCAACTTGAATTCCATAACTTTTTGCCAGCATGGTCTGAAGATGATCTGAGCCAATTTTCGTGGCAATCGGACTAACCGTCTAGCACGAGTTCGAAAAAGTAGGTTTTTCGAATAATTGAAAATAGCGAAAAACTAAACCTTTGGGATTTTTGAATTTTGGGTTCATTCGACTTGGCATGAGCCAAGGATTCAGAGGAAAAAAGAATTTCCATTTTCTGGCTTACGGTTCAAAAGTTATTAGCATACAAACATTGAAAGTTTGGACAAGTGGTGGCGCTAGAGAGTAGGAGTTAGAGACTTCAAATTAGCTATAGTTAATGGTGGGACTGTCCTCTATCAGTGTGCCAAATTATACAACTTTCCCGCAATCGGTTCTATGGGCTGCCATAGACTTGCGGCGGAAAGAAGAAGAAGAAGAAGAAGAAGAAGAAGAGAAATAATAACGCCAACGATTACAATAGGTGCCTACGCACCTTCGGTGCTTGGCCCCTAAATTTCCAAAATTGCTGTTATTGCTCATTAATGTATTTGGTGTGATGCTTTATGCAATGCTTAGCTACTACATTTGCCGTTGGAGTGCTTGGCCCCGTAATTGCTGCTTGCAGCTATATTTAGGGGCCAAGCACCGAAGGTGCGTAGGCACCTATTGTTTTCGTTGCGTTATTATTATTATTATTCTTCTTCTTCTTCGCCGCAAGTCTATGGCAGCCCATAGAACCGTTTGCGGGAAAGTTGTAATAATTTGGCACACTGATAGAGGACAGTCCCACATAACATAACTATAGCAAATTTGAAGCCTCTAACTCCTACTCTCTAGCGCCACCACTTGTCCAAACTTTCAATGTTTGTATGCTAATAAACTTTTGAACCGTAAGCCAGAAAATGGAAATTCTTTTTTCCTCTGAAATCCTTGGCTCATGCCAAGTCGAATTAACCCTAAAATTCAAAAATCGCAAGGTTTAGTTTTTTCGCTATTTTCAATTATTCGAAAAACCTACTTTTTCGAACTCGTCCTAGACGGTTAGTCCGATTGCCACGAAAATTGGCTCAGATCATTTCAGACCATGCTGGCAAAAGTTATGGAATTCAAGTTGATTCGTCCAACTGTTGTCGAATGACACGTAAAACAAATTTGACGAAAGCACGCAACATGCACGTGAGGCTATATCCCGGCACGTTTGTCATATTGAGACCAAACTTGGCGTGTGTTATAAACAAGCATGAACTGAGACTACTGCTGTGTTTCGACACAGCGCCACCTAGTGGTCAGGAGATATGAAAAATGCATATTTTGGCTTATAACTACTGAATGGTTTGGCCAAAAATCACACAACTGGTCTCTTTAGATTCAGTGAGTCATGTTGAGTCGAATGATATCCAATTTT